>NC_135234.1:721908676-722211551 GCF_051348905.1 Ranitomeya variabilis
TGCAATCAGCAGAAACACCTGCCCGGATTACGAGTCCAAGACAACTGCACTACCACCAGCAACCACCGGAGGGTGCCCAAGAGCAGAATTCACAACAGCCCGGCCCTGCGTGGGACGCGAAGGGCAACAGCGCGCACGCGCACAGCAACAGACCGACGTAGTGAGTATTTAACACATGCAGAGTCAGATTGTAAACATGTATCGTTTTAACGGCATATAGAAGCACACACATAATGGGCACGTGAATAAAAAAACCTATTCAGATAACAATCAATGTAAAATATTGTGTAACGTCATATCCCAAGGTAATAAAATTCTGTCCATCATGATCTTGTGCAAACAGTGTTAAAGGAAGCAATTCACTGGCAGAAGTGATGAATGCCGAGGCAAAAGAAGGAACCCATCCATTCCATAAATCACTAATAGTGCTGGAGAATAATCAAAATCAGAATAAAATAAGTGCAGTTAAAAACAAGAATAAAAACCATCCAAAATAAAGGTATACAGAATGAGAGTAAGGGAAGCAATAAATCACAAATGAGAACACCATCAATAATCACTATTTATAAAAATGAGGCAATACTTAGGGACTCATTTAGACCCTTAGGGGCCATAGTATCCAAGGTCACAATCCATTTAGTCTCTCTCTGAGCAAGAAGTCTCTTATAGTTACCCCCACAAATTCCCATATGAATGATGTCAATGCCCCTAACCATAAGTGTCTTGGCATCACAATCATGGTATGCCTTAAAGTGGCGGGGGATAGTTTTAAGCTCAGTGGGATCGGCCACTGTCTTGGCCGCACGTATGTCCCACACATGCTCACATACCCGTACACGTAGCTCCCTAGAGGTCAAGCCAACGTGTATCATGGAGGACCCACACGTAGCATAATATATCACATTGGTGCTACTACATGATATACGCTGTCTAATATTGAATTGTTTAGAACCATCGGAGGACTGAAAGGTTGAGCAGCGCAGGACATTGGAGCAAGCAAGACAGTGGCCGCAAGGAATACAACTTGGGACAGGACCTCTTGTACCAAATAGATTTGATATCTCCGGGACATAATGACTCTTAACCAGAAGGTCATTAAGGTTCTTAGACCTCCTGGAGGTCATAGACGGAAAGCTGCCAATCGAAGGTCCCAGGGAGGGCTCGGCACCGAGAACAGCCCAATGCTTTGAAAGGATTTGTCTCATATTAGTCCATTCATGGTTATATGTGGAGATGAAACGGATTTTATCATTCCCACCTCTCTCCCTCCTTTTAGTCCCCTCCCATGGGTATAAAAGATCATTGTGGGGGGTCATAGCCCTGCCTAATACACCTGTGATCATACCTACGGTTCCTAAAACGTGTCTTGAGGTCTGAGGCTTGTGCCTCAAATCGGTCTTTAGTGGAGCAGATCTGCCTCATCCTCAAGAACTGTCCAACCGGGATGCCCCTAATGATAGCAGGATTGTGTGACGAATTGGCATGTATAAGAGCATTGACCGAGGTCGGCTTTCTATAGACGTCTGTCTGGATGTGCCTGTTGGCATCAATCTCCAGAGAGATGTCCAGAAAGTCAATTTGACCAGGGTCAAATTTATAAGTCAATTTGATGTTAAAAGAATTTGAATTAAGAGATGCCATAAATTCCTCGAGCTGATGCACCATCCCATCCCACAAAAACAGTATGTCATCAATATATCTTAGCCAGCACAGCACATGGGAAGCGGCCGATGTGCCCCGATCACCAAAAAGGAATCTCTTCCAGGAACCCAGAAGAGATTAGCGTACGAGGGCGCACAGGCAGCACCCATCGCTGTGCCGTGCTTCTGTAAGTCAAAGGTGTCTTTGAATACAAAAAAATTGTGGGTAAGGACAAAGTGCATCAGCTCGAGGATGAGTTCACACAAGGGGCTGGCCAGGTCAGAGGTCCCCAAGAAGAGGCAGACCGCATCCAAATCTTGTGTATGGTCAATACAGGTGTACAAAGATTCAATGTCAGCTGTGCAAAAGAGGTTTGATGGTCCACAAGGACACCATCGACCTGTGCCACATTGTCCGTCGTGTCACGGATAAATGATGGCAATGATTCAACAAGAGGTTTTAAAAAGAAATCAATTAATTTACAAATGGGATCACAAAGTCCCTCAATTCCGGACATGATCGGGTGTCCAGGAGGGTGGAGGGCATTCTTGTGGACTTTGGGCAGGAGATAAAAGGTAGGGATCTTAGGGGACCTGACCGTTAAACCCTCAAATACCTCCTTCGAAATGACATTTCCCTCAAAGGCTCGAATAAAGATCCGTTGAAGTTCTAGAGAGAAGGAGGACACCGGATTGTATGATAGCTTTTTATACATATTAGAGTCCCTCAGTTGGCGAAAAGCCTTGCGTTCATACTGTATACAAGGCCAGACGATGATATTCCCACCCTTGTCTGCCGGCTTAAACACGACATCTGAGAGTGATTGTAGTTCCATAATGGCCTGGCGTTGCTTGAGTGTCAAATTATCACGCCTGCATCTTGAGGACAGTTTTTTTAAATCCTCAGATACAAGTTTTGCAAAAAATCTCTATAGCCGGACTCAAGGACAAGGGGGAAAATTTCGTCGATCTGGGCAGAACACATGAAGGAAACTTACCCTGATGTGGGGAGGACAGCTCAGCAAGGAGGTCCTCCAAATTACGGAGTGCCTTCCTCTCACTGTTACTCAACGGTTCACTTGACTTGGTTTTTGTTATGTAATTTCCTCACTATGAGCTTACGGGAAAACAGGTGAAGATCCTTTAGAGCTGAAAAGTAATTGAAGGCGTTAGTGGGGGAAAAGGTCAGGCCCCTACTCAAAACCTGTAACTGTGTATAGGTAAGTGTATGGGATGAAAGGTTCAGTACCTGAAGCCCCCCTGGGGGCCACCCGGGGCTGGTCTCCCACCGGTAGTCTTGTTCTTAGAAGATTGTCTGGTAATGATATGCTTGGCAGACAGATCCAGAGAGGAATAGCCTCCATATTAGGATGTCTGAGGTGATGGGTCTTCATCACAAGATGAACGTGTCACAACACCGCATCACCGCCATAGTGAGAGAGTCTTGACACTGCCGAAACGGCGCAGGCATGGGAGGAGAGTATAGGCTTTATTATTTTATTGGGGCCAAACTTTTATTTTATGAAGGGGTTGTCCTAGTAGTTGACAACCCCTTTATCAGTTCCCATCGAACACCATATTACATACATAGCCAGCAGATTTTGTTTTGCCCAAAATATTTTTTAAGCTGCTGCCACAAGAAGGTAGACTCTTTTGGCCAACCCTTACTCTACTCTAATGTATTAAAAAGGGTATTGGGTATTTTAAAAAATGTTTAAGTATATTTTTATTTATTTTTCTGTAAGGGAATGTGTCACATACATTTTTTTAAAATGACAAATAATACCACATACAAGAGGCAAATGCTGTCACACCATGCCTGGACCACATATTAGCACCACATAGTGACCAAATAATACCACACACAAGGAACAAATGCTATCACACCATGACCAGACCCCATATTACACCACATAGTGACGAAATAATACCACATACAAGAGAGAAATACCGCCACATCATGCTCAAATGACATATTACCACCACAGTATCTGAATACTACAATACTGATCATTAATAAAAAAAAAGCACAAAACTAATATTACCATAAGTACTATTATACACAGAAGCTCTGTACATTGTATACAATGTATAGTGTCAGTTTTCAGGTAATACAGTGATCACTTGTGACATAGACAGGAGCTCTGTATATAGTGTATAGTATGCATATAATATAGTGATCACCAGTGACATTATACACAAGAGCACTGTATATAGTGTTATTCTGCAGGTAATAGTGATCACCGATGACATTCTACGTAGGAGCTCTGTATATGGTATCAGTGTACAGGTAATACAGTGATCACCAGTGACATTATACACAAAAGCTCTGTATATAGTATACAGTGTATAGTGTCAGTTTACAAGTAATAGTGATCACCAGTGAAATTACACACAGGAGCTCTGTGTAAAGTATATAATGTACAGTGTACAAGTAACACAATGACTCACCAGGGATGTTTCTAGTTGAAGTCCTTCATCTTCATCCAGTGCAGACCGCCATCACTTCTTTCAGCCTGGAATCATCTCTGCAGAAATAAAACACAATTATCTAGAGCAACACTTCCAGCTCACAATCCCCAACTTCCACACTACACCAGATGAAGAAAAAAAGTGACATAGTGCCACCCTGCACAGTAACAGGACCTCTCCTCCCCCCACACTGAAAACAGTATCCTCATAAATAAAATACATCACAGCAGTCATATTATCCCTTAATTAGCCCCTACAGTAATAATGTCCTACATCCAGGCCCCCTTCTGTCTCATTCTTGGCTCCACATGATCTCCCATCCTGCCCCATATGTTCTCCCATCCTGCCCCATATGTTCTTCCATCCTGTCCCCATATGATCTCCCATCCTGCACCATATGTTCTTCCATCCTGTCCCCATATGTTCTCCCATCCTGCCCCATATATTCTCCCATCCTGCCCCATATGTTCTTCCATCCTGTCCCCATATGATCTCCCATCCTGCACCATAAGTTCTCCCATCCTGTCCCCATACGTCTCCACCCTGTCCCCATATGAGTTCTCATCCAGTCCCCATATGAGCTCTGTTAAATATGCTTATTTTGCACATTTATTTAATCAGGCCTTTTTACCAGATGCATTACTCTTAAAGAAAAAATGTCAAGACATTTCATAAAAAATTGTAGTGGTTTATTGGATTGTCCACAGAAAAACCACATTGCAGCAAAACATAAAATTGGTGAAATAGTTACGAACAGATTGTCTATTTGTTCCTCACCTTTCCTGAGATGGTAAAAAGCGTCTGTCTTTCTGTCATGGAATAGAAGTGATCATGGCTACCAGTTGTTTATTTCTTCTGTAAGTTGTCTGAAGTCCATGGAGAATGAAGAAGAGAAGAGGCCCAAGGTGACAGCCCCACGTGACAGCCCACTCCTCCTCCTAAGAGCTGTGATTATATATGTGTCCCATAAACAACATGTTCTCTCTATATGTTGTTGACTTATACTCTGAGCTACATATACAGAAATAGCTTTTTGTAATGTCAGCAAGAGGCAATGTGCTCAGAACAGAATTGAGACCAAGAGTAATTCAATTAATAATTAATATTTAACAAGCTCCCATTCTGCCCCATGTGTCTCCCATTCTGTACCCATACTGCGGCTTTCAGTACAAAAAAAAGGAAAAAAAAAGTGTCCTTTCCTGGCCGCAGTCAAGCATCGTCCTCTCCCTTAATCATTTGGGGTGCGGACATGTCGGCATATGACAGTGACGTCATACAACGGTGATCTGCACGCTGTGATTGGCTAGCAGCTATTAACTATTGCTATGCAGGAAGCCGGGGGCTATCTGTACTGTAATATATTTCAACTGAATGTGCTTCCACAAGCCAGGGAACTGAATTGGAGCGCCACTTCTTGACGGTTCGGGCAACCGCCTGCTATTTTAACAAGCGGTTCTATAACACCCCAGGTTCCTGGTTGTTTCAGTGACATTGCTTTCCTCACGGGGAGAGTGAAGTCATGCTTGGAAGCGTGGAAGGTTCTTCTATATCAGGTAAACACAAGCATGCAACATGTTCATACTCCAGGCCAGAAGGGGGAGGTCTGATCCAGCTTGTGGGTGGCTCCCCTATATATATTCTGGTCTGGAGGAAAAGTCAGTGAGTTCCTGTCAGAGAGACAGGAGAAGGGAGCAGAGGGGCTGTGCAGCCACGAGAAGTGCTGCAGCTCCTAGAGAGAAAGAGAAAGCCGAACAGATTGTAGAGAGCATGTAGGAGAAGTGAAGTGCAGGAGAGTCAGAATTGGGGAGAATAGCTGCGACTGGACTTCCTCTCTACAGAGCGCAGACACCGGTAGCCAGAAGACCGAGGTTGTGAGGGACTCCACGGCTCAAAGCAGAAACTGGCAGGACAGCTGGATTACAAATCAACTGTCAGCCCTGACACCTGGAGACACAGTGGCGCATAGAGCCCGGGTCGTGCTAGAGATCCTGTAAAAAGGCTCAAGCCACCTGTCATATGGGTTAGTGTTCTACCTACGTGGAGGACAGAGAGAACAAGTGAGGACCTTGTGAGAGGCCTAGGGCAGCAAGAAACTACACCACAGCGCTAGAGGGAAGGTTTCTAACTCCACCTGGTAATGGGGACTTCCAACTCGCTTCCAAGCTGGCCGGACCCTACCTGTACCTGGTGTCCTGGACTGTGGTTGCCTGAATTCATCAGTAAACCAATTAAAGAGACTGCAAACTTGTGTCCTCCATTTCGTGCTACACTACCCACCATCTTCATCTATACACTGGGAACCTTGGAGACCCAGCTTCACCTGTGGGAAGCTATACCATCTTAGCTGTTATAGCATCAACCCAGTGGACCCCTTTAAGCAGCGTCGGTCACCTCTGGCCGAGAACCACAGGTGGCGTCACAAACACAATGTCATGGTCAGGACATGGTTAATGTCCAGTGCTCTCAGGGTTAATGTTGCTAGCCTCTTTTCCAAAATAGGAGGGGTATTTATACTCGCTCCTAACCTGGTTTCTCTATCAGCTATAGTTTCTGTTTGTCTGTATGCGTGACTTCTGGAGTGTGTGTCCGGCTTGCATAGTGTTATCTTGCTTTCCGTGCTTTACTCTGTTTGTGTTCCTGGCTTACTGAACTCTGGCTTTACTTCTGACTATCCTCTGTCTCTCTGTTTTGGTACCTCGTAATCTCCTGGCTACGACCTCTGCTTGTTTGATTATTCTTTAGTGCTTGTCCCTTCTCTGTTTCCATGGCGTCTGGCTCCGCCCCTTACCTCCTCCCACTCTGTCACATGGTGTAAGGTCCTGTTCATTACCTGTACACTCTGTTACATGTCAAAGGTCCCGTGGGTTCAGGTTAGTAACTTGGCGTCTTGCTCAGCTGCTGTGTGCAGCTTCCCCTGCTGCATTGATACCCAGGCGCCGTGACACACAAACTTTAATCAAAACCCCTTTCAGGACATTCCCTTTTACTTGGGCGCCCAGGGCCATGGACCGGGTCGCCGCCACCGTGACATCCCCTTTAAAGGGAATCTGTCACCCCCAAAATCGAAGGTGAGCTAAGCCTACCAGCATCAGGGGCTTATCTACAGCATTCTGGAATGCTGTAGATAAGCCCCCGATATATCCTGAAAGATGAGAAAAAGAGGTTAGATTATACTCACCCAGGGGCGGTCCCGCTGCGGTCCGGGTCCGATGGGCGTTGCGGTCCGGGGCCTCCCATCTTCTTACGATGATGTCCTCTTCTTGCATTCACGCCGCGGCCCCTGCGCAGGTGTACTGTGTCTGCCCTGTTGAGGGCAGAGCAAAATACTGCAGTGCGCAGGCGCCGGGCCTCTCTGACCTTTCCCAGCGCCTGCACACTGCAGTATTTTGCTCTGCCCTCAACAGGGCAGACAAAGTACGCCTGCGCAGGAGCCGTGGCGTGAATGCAAGAAGGACCGGACTGCGACACCCATCGGACCCGGACCGCAGCGGGACCGCCCCTGGGTGAGTATAATCTAACCTCTTTTTCTCATCTTTCAGGATACATCGGGGGCTTATCTACAGCATTCCAGAATGCTGTAGATAAGCCCCTGATGCTGGTGGGCTTAGCTCACCTTCAATTTTGGGGGTGACAGGTTCCCTTTAAGTACCGGACCAGGTACCGAGTACCCCACGACCCTGGCGGGCGTTCCAGTTCCACCGAACCGGGGAGAGCCCCTGAATGCCATCACTGAAGCCAGTGTCTTATATACACACGTGGTCAAAATTGTTGGTACCCCTCATTTAATGACAGAAAAACCCACAATGGTCACAGAAATAACTTGAATCTGACAATAGTAATAATAACTAAAAAATCTATGAAAATGAACAAATGAAAGCCAGACATTGCTTTTCAACCATGCTTCTACAGAATTTGAAAAAATAAAACTCATGAAAGAGGCCTGGACAGAAATGATGGTACCCCTGAAAATAATGTGACAAAAGTGACATGTTAAATCGCGGTGTGTCCACTAACTAGCATCACAGGTGTCTACAATCTTGGAATCAGTGAGTGGCCTGTATATAGGGCTACAGATACTCACTGTGCTGTTTGGTGACATGGTGTGTATCACACTCAACATGGACCAGAGTGCCTTTGGCTGTGAGACGGTGCTTCTGTTTTTGCCCTGTCTTTCTTGTTTACATTCTCCTCATACACTTTGCTGACTAGTGCTGCTAAGGAGAATAGGAGAATAGTGAGGAACGAAGCTCAGGCATCCCCACCTTCAGGGGTAATCTTGGAGACAGGGATAGATAGTGACTCCTTTAAGGCCCCGTCACACATAGCGATTTACCAACGATCACGACCAGCGATACGACCTGGCCGTGATCGTTGGTAAGTCGCTGTGTGGTCGCTGGGGAGCTGTCACACAGACCGCTCTCTCCAGCGACCAACGATCAGGGGAACGACTTCGGCATCGTTGAAACTGTCTTCAACGATGCCGAAGTCCCCCTGCAGCACCCGGGTAACCAGGGTAAACATCGGGTTACTAAGTGCAGGGCTGCGCTTAGTAACCCGATGTTTACCCTGGTTACCAAAAAAAACAAACAGTACATACTCACCATCTGATGTCCGTCAGGTCCCTTGCCGTCTGCTTCCTGCTCTGACTGAGCCGCCGTACAGTGAGAGCAGAGCGCAGCGGTGACGTCACCGCTGTGCTGTGCTCTCACTCTACGGCCGGATCTCAGTCAGAGCAGGAAGCAGACGGCAAGGGACCTGACGGACATCAGATGGTGAGTATGTACTGTTTGTTTTTTTTTTACATTTACGCTGGTAACCAGGGTAAACATCGGGTTACTAAGCGCGGCCCTGCGCTTAGTAACCCGATGTTTACCCTGGTTACCAGTGAAGACATCGCTGGATCGGTGTCACACACACCGATTCAGCGATGTCAGCGGGACCTCAACGACCAAAAAACGGCCCAGGCCATTCCGACATGACCAGCGATCTCACAGCAGGGGCCTGATCGCTGGTACGTGTCACACATAGCGAGATCGCTACTGAGGTCGCTGTTGCGTGTGACTCAGCAGCGATCTCGCTAGCGATCTCGCTATGTGTGACGGGGCCTTTAGCCTGAGGGTCAGTATACAAGCACATTTGCTGTTGGAGTGCCCCCAGACGCAGGGCCGCGGGGTACTCGGTACCGGCCTCTCAGTCTCGGTCCTGGGGTTGTCACGGTGGCTAGACCCGGTCCGTGACCCTGCTAAGGGGCGTCCAATGAAAGGTGATGGTGTGTGGTGCGAGGCGCGATGAATAACGAGGACACAGGGTTGCAGTCTCTTTACCTCTTTACTGTAGGCTTTGGGATCCGCAATCCAGAGTACTGCTAACAGGGCTGGCTGAGACCGGCCGGTCCGAAGGCACATCCGGAGTTCCCTTTGCAGGTGGAAATCAGTGCCTACCTTCTAGCGCCTGTGTGATGTAGTACCTCCCTGCTGAGCACCACGGGATAGTCCTCACAACTGTTGTGTCTGTTTCTGATGTTCTATCTCACAACTCGTATCTGTTCTGATGTTCTTCTCTGTCCCCCAGATGATATGGCTAGGATGCACCCGTATGACGGGTAGGCCTGGAGTTCTTCCGGGACCCTAGCGTCGCCCCTCTCCCACAATTGCCCCCTATGTCTTCTTAGGTGATTTAGGTGAGACAGCCAACCTATAATCAACTGTCCTGCCGCTGTTTGAAGTACTGCTTGAAGCCCAATACTTCCTCGGCGTTCCGGCCACCGGCTACGCGCCTCAGTAGGATGTTGCCAATCTCGGGGCACGACTCCTACTGGCTTTTCTCCTTTTTGCTGCAATCTCGTTTCTCACTTCTCCACAATATATCTCGCTTCGTGTCCTTTCTTAAGATGCCGCCGCATTCGAGTGCAGGCGCGGCTCCGTAACGTTCTGTCCTGTTCGCTAGGTCACTGCCAGGGTCCCACCCCTGACAGAGACCCCCCTGAATCTTCTCCCGCAACACCCTCTGCCACAGGATGTTGCCTGGATCGAAGCTAGTCAGCTCCTGTCTAACTTCCTATCCAGCCCCCAGTTTTACCAGATTGTGAGGAGTGGCCTAATACATAGAACCCTTTGCTCCCCCTGGTGGCTGAAGTGTGAAATGTAGTGTGTGACTGTGATACCTGGTCAGGTGAACTCCTTTTGTGCAATCAGACGTAACATCACTCCCCTTAGTATCAGAGCAACATTACTGCAACGACCAGGACTCTGGGGCGCTGCACTATCACGCAGTAACACCGTGACAGTAGTGCTCCAAAATCGTATGACTGCTTAGTACAGAGCCGAACAGTCTTCATTTGATGCCATACAAGCGCTATTGGATTACGCATGTAAGCAGATATTATAACTTACCAGGTTATAGCTAAAAACCAAAAAAAGCACAGAGACAAAGTGACAGCTCCACATCGACAGTTTTGATCCCTATTAGTGATGAGTGATCATGATCGGATTAGGCATTATCCGAGAATGCGCGTGTGCTAATCCAGTGTCTTTGGTGTGCTCGAAATATATGTTCGATTCCCCGCAGCTGCATGTATCGCAGCTGTTAGACAGCCGCAACATATGCAATCCCTGCATGTGTTGCGGCTGTCTAACAGCTACAAGACAGGGAGCCGCTGGGACTCGAACATATTTTTCGAGCACGCCAAAGACACTCGTTTAGCACACGAGCATTCTACGATAACACCTTATCCAAGCACGTTCGCTCATCACTAATCCCTATGTATATATAGACTAGCAGAATTCCTCGGCCGTCATGGAAGCTGATCCTTGAGTTGTACTGTGTATATACATTCTCTACTGTGTCATCTAGGAACATTTCCTTTCAATTATAAATAACCCATTAATGCCAACTATTCAGCAGTAATAAAATGTCTAGGAAATTATATATATTGTTTTTCTAAATGCATGACGTTGACAGATGTGTAATATCTATCTCTCTATAATTCACCTTAAATGTCGCCTTAATTATTTTATGCGGTATATTTCACGTGTAAGGGTTTATTATTGTACAGCACACAGTGACTCACACTAATGATTTCTCTCCTTTACAAATTAAAAATAATGGCACATGGAGGCATAATTACTCATTCTGTGTGAGTTTATTTTTTTCAGTTGCATCACTTCTGTTCATACTGTATATTCATGATCACACTGCATTTAGAAGAATAATTATCTGAGAATGCAATATTATATAATACCTAAAAGCAGCCCGTATGAGGAGGGGGCTTGGGGTGAGGCATCAGATTGTGTTGTTCAGAGGTGAAATAATTGGTTGGTGCAACACTTGGTTGTCTCTTGTGACGTTTTGCTGACCCTTGAGATAAGCTGCCTACACTTTTCTGAGCTGCACCTCCACTACTCTGCACTTTTCATCCAGATACTGTATCTAAGCTCATACTCTCTGTGTAAGGCCACGTTCACACCTTCAGTATTTGGTCAGTATTTTACATCAGTATTTGTAAGCCAAAACCAGGAGTGGGAGATAAATACAGAACTGGTGACGTGTTTCTCTTGTACTTTTCCTCTGATTTTTCCTCTCCTGATCAAATCCTAAATTGATTTTTTGACCAATGTGATCTACGCATTTTTTCATGGTACCAATGTAAGAGCTACTTTTGTAAGTTCTCCCCTTTCCTCTCCTTTTCTTCCTCTCATATTTCATCCCTCATTCCCTTTATTAAAGAACAACTTGCCCCCTTCCTTTCCCCTTCTCCTTTTCCCGTATTTACTGATAAATGTAATTAAATTATTGAAACACAAATACTGATGCAAAATACTGTCCAAATACTGAACGCGTGAACATGGCTTAAGGCCTCATTCCATTTTTCATGTACTTATTCTGTGTTTTTCACAGATTATACTGGACTAGATGGTAGCCCGATTCTAACACATCGGGTATTCTAGAATATGTATGTAGTTTATTTATGAAGATTTTAGAATAATACATTGAATACACAGGATTCGGCCAATTCGCGGCCGGACTGCGCCTGTCGCTGATTGTTTGCGGCCGGCCATGTAGTATATAGCACAGCCACGTAGTATATAGCACAGCCCACAGAGTATATAGCACAGCCCAAGGAGTATATAGCACAGCCATGTAGTATATAACACAGCCCACGGTGTATATAGCACAGCCCACGGAGTGTATAACAGCCCACATAGCATATAACACAGCCACATAGTTTATAACAGCCCACGTAGCATATAACATAGCTCACGTAGTATATAACAGCCCATGCACGCAGTATATAACACAGCCCACGTAGTGTATAACACAGCCGACGTAGTGTATAAGATAGCTCACGTAGTGTATAACACAGACCAGGTAGTGTATAACACAGCCCATGTTGTATATTGCACAGCCCACGTAGTATATAGCACAGCCCACTCAGTATATTGCACAGCCCACGCAGTACATTGCACAGCCCACGTAGTACATTGCACAGCCCACGTAGTATATTGCACAGCCCATGTAGTATATTGCACAGCCCACGCAGTATATTGCACAGCCCACGTAGTACATTGCACAGCCCACGTAGTACATTGCACAGCCCACGTAGTATATAGCACAGCCCACGTAGTATATTGCACAGCCCACGTAGTATATTGCACAGCCCACGCAGTATATAGCACAGCCCACGCAGTATATAGCACAGCCCATGCAGTATATAGCACAGCCCACGCAGTATATTGCACAGCCCACGTAGTATATTGCACAGCCCACGTAGTATATTGCACAGCCCACGTAGTATATTGCACAGCCCACATAGTATATTGCACAGCCCACATAGTATATTGCACAGCCCACGCAGTACATTGCACTGCCCACGTAGTACATTGCACAGTCCACGTAGTATATTGCACAGCCCACGCAGTATATAGCAATGTTGGCATCATATCCCTGTTAAAAAAAGAATTAAAATAAAAAATAGTTTTATACTCACCTTCCGTTGGCCCTGGATCCAGGCGAAGCGTTTACCGATGCTACTCGCGCGCTCCGGTCCCAAGAGTGCATTGCGGTCTCACGAGATGATGACGTAGTGGTCTCGCGAGACCGCTACGTCATCATCTCGCGAGACCACAATGCATGGAGCGGTCACCGGAGCGTATTTTTTATTATTATATTTTTTAAATTATTTTTAACATTAGATCTTTTTACTATTGATGCCACATAGGCAGCATCAATAGTAAAAAGTTGGTCACACAGGGTTAATAGCGTTAACTGACTGCGTTACACCGCGGCATAACGCGGTCTGTTAACGCTGCCATTAACCCTGTGTGAGCGCTGACTGTGGGGAGTGTGGAGCGGGCACTGACTGCGGGGAGTAAGGAGCGGCCATTTTGCCACTGGACTGTGCCCGTCGCTGATTGGTCGTGGCCGTTTTGCCGCGACCAATCAGCGACTTGGATTTCCATGACAGACAGAGGCCGCGACCAATGAATATCCGTGACAGACAGACAGAAGGACAGACAGAAAGACGGAAGTGACCCTTAGACAATTATATAGTAGATACGTGTTCTGTGGGGCTGTTCATTTTCTGTATTTTTTTGCAGAGCGTGTGCATTTTATCAGCATCACAGATGAAAATCACCCTTACAAGTCTACGAATCTGTGAAAATCACGGACAGCACATGGATGTCATCAGTGTACGTGCTGTCCAAGATTAACATTGCAATTAATGGGAGAACCTTTGTCATTTATTTATTTATTGTATGATACGTGAATATCACTGATGACTCATGGAAAAACTGTCACACAGACTAAACACTGATGACACACTGACCAAACACTGATGTGACACTCATCCAAAACACTGATGACACCTGTACCATTTTTTCACATACGTGTTTAAACCCAAACATGTGAATGAGGCTACATTTACACATCTGTTTGATACGTCCTAGTGGTACTGTCAATTTTTTTCTCGGACAGAACATCAGTTTTAAAAACGGATCCGTGTTTCCCATCTGTGACCAAATCCTATTTTCATCCATTTGGTGGATCAGACGCAGTCATTACAGTTTATGGGGATCCGTGAGACACATCTGACACTCTGAAGACAGACTTTGTATGCCAAACTTCCATCCTAATTTAATCCATTTTTAACTGATATATTGTCACAGGTAATTTATAAAATAGTTCATATATACTACCTACTTCAGAGAAAAAAAACTTGTATAACTAGAATAACTCCTAAAGCAAAAAAAATAAAATCTGTCCACTTTTCTCAGATGGTAACACTCATACAGATGTATGAATATAGACTTAGTCACAACCTCTCTCATGGTCACCCCTCATTGGTGACAAGATTCGATAGTAGCTTGTCTGGTCACTTTGTATATTCTTGTAGACTACTCTTCACAGTCATCTCGTCACAGTCCCTCAAACACAAGCATCGGTCTCCTTGCCATCGGTAACATGACACTAATCTCCATACTTAGGCATCAGCTTTTGGGTTCCTCAGGTGTGGCCATCTCCATTTTCAGGGGGCTATCCTCTAACCTCATTTATTTGGATACACTCAACAAAAAGCCACAAGCCACAGACTGCTCACCTGTGCTGAGCTTACTCTACTAATGGTGGTCCTCTATTTTAGGTGAGCTAGCCTCCTCCATCCTCCTGGGCAAATCCAACGTGACTAAATTGGTTGGTGTGAAAAATTGCTCATGTGCACTAGCACATTGACTCATTGGTCTGGGTGCTGCCCGTTGTGTACATGTGTGAAAGGGGCCAGGGCCGTAGTAGTGGCCTGCAATGATAGCTGCTGGAGCGCACCCTGGCCCTTCATCACATACATACACTGTCCCAAGTGTAGCGTACCTTCTGTAATGTCTTCTGCACCATCAGGGTCCCCTCTGGTCGCTGTGCATTCACTCCTGCTTGTTCCACACAAAGAGAGACAGAATCCAGTTTTAACTTATAACAGAGAACTTTACTTGGATTCTTTCACAGTAAGTCCAGTTCAATTACAGCATCTTCACAGGGAACATCACAGTACATATCCTTGTATATTCCTGTGCTTTTCCCTACTTCTTCTAGAATGCTCCCGAGTTGTACCGTTTTGTCCGGTACTGCAGCACTCCTTCTGTCCAGCTTCACTACCTTTAGGAGTTCCCCTGTCCGTTTTGCACCAGACACAAGGGCATCTGCCCATGTAGTAAACTGCCACATCTTGGTGATGCCCTGCATTCCACTGTTGCTCTTTCCTTCTGTTCCTAAGCCCTGGACTTCTGGGCTCCCAGCTTCAAATGTTACGGGGCCCACTGTGTTGCCCGGGCTCTAAGGCCCTACTGGACTGTCTGGGCTCCCTGGCCCTACTGACGCAAAGCAGGAAGCTCTCTATACCTTATGCAGTTGGCCCCTCCTAAGTTAACTATTGCCTATCCTAATCTAGGTGTGCTAAAATGCCCCCTCTAGTGTGCTAACTTGAGTTCTGCACTCTCCCTGTATTCAATGGACACATAGCAGCATTAAGACATCTAACTATATATATACAGAGTAGGACATTTACATTTAACAACATTTAGTCGGGACGTGTTTAGGGGATAAGCCAGTCTCTGTAACTCCTTACACATGGACAGAGCACGGACCCAAAATGTGTACTTGTGAATGAGGTTAAACATAAAAGAGAGAAGTGCAACATGATCCACAGGACAGATAAAGAGGTTACCCATGGTTAAAAAACATGGCCGCTTTCTTCAAAACCACTCCAACCAGACTACAGCTTGTGTGTTGAATTACAGCTTATCCCCGTGTACCTGAATAAGAATGAGCTAGAGTAGCAGACACAACCCAAAAACAGGTTTTCAAAAGAAAGTGGCCATGTTTTTCTAATTTTGGACAACCCCTTACAGAGCGTGATCATATGGAGATTTTTTTAACTGATTTTTTTTCTGGCTAAAAAATCCACCTAAAAGAAAACATTAAAATAAGATGTGTGTTTTGTATATTTCTTTATGTGGTTTTGTGTATGTAGTGTTTTTTTTCCAATTCATTCTACTGTAAAAATTAGTGCTTTTTATGTTTGGGCCAAAAATGTACAAGTATTAAAGGCTTATTCCCAAAATAGTAAGTATCCCCTAATTATAGCCGAACTCTGTACCAGGCAGTCCCATGGACGATGAGTGGAGCAGAGGTCGAGCATGAACACATCCGATCCATTCAAGGTGGCCCTCTGCTTTGGTAGGTTCTTCCATAAAGAACTTAATATGAACATACCCTTGTCTTTTATTGTTGGTAAGGTCGTTGTATGTAGAGAAGGATTCTCATACTCAGGACTTCAACCTCACAAAGGAAAATAAGGGAAACTCTAGGCTTAGTCCCCTTTCCTCTTCTATGATGTGATATACCTGTAGAAGGACCCCCCGTCCATAGAACACTGTCACCTAAGAATAATGAGTCACCTGTAAGCTTCTTAGATGAGAGACATACATGCCACATCAAGTCCCGATCCAGGGAGCCATCAATTATAATGAAAATTCATTAAAACTTTATACCCACATAAACCTGTTACTTTGTTGGGATGAGAACATGCCTCAGCTTAGTACGTGTTAGGATTTTTTGTTTAGTCAGTCCTGTTTTGTTTTTGTTTTTCTACCAGATTTTTTTTCAAACTTATGTTTTACAAATAATATGACTCATAGATGAGTCCATTATCTTTCTTGCTTTGTGTTTCGATTTTTTTTTATCTAATGACTGTCATAGAGGAGTGCCATATAATTGATTTCTATAGGTAGTTATCCAGGACTGATCAATTTATGACCTATCCTTTGGAACTCAGTGGGAATCTTACACTCGGTACCAGAACAGCGACCAAATGTAAGCAATGTGTGGAGCGGATGGTTGCGGGCAGGTAAGAAGCGGAAGTCCTACTCCCTTATACAGGCCGCCCACAGACCACTGTTATGACCAATGGAATGGGATGTGCGAATTGATTTGGACCAACCCTACTGCAGTTTATCTCCCACTCAACATGCGATATCCTGCTATGTACATTGCTTACAACCGACCACTGCACAAGCAGATTTCAGCTGATTGCTGGGGGTTTTGGGTGTTGGACCCTCCCGTATCTCTTACTGAGAATCTATGTTCAAATATTCTGCAGATCCAACCCATGTGAATATGCCTTAAAGGAGTTGTTTGCTTTGGATATCCCTTTTTTGACAAAAGGGTCTAGAAAAATAAGTTGATCACGGGGTGTACAGGTGCAGGTGCTTTAATATTCATGGGAACCTGGCAGCTCCTGATTGCTCTAGATTACATTCTTGGAGTATACAATGGACCGGATACATCAAGACCGACGTTGTTCATGCCGATCTTGATGAGGTGGCGTGCTGGAATCAGACGCTCCAGATTCCTGAAAAGGCTCACACCACTTCATGAGTTAGGAGCACCAGAGTGGCGTACCCCTTCGTGTGTGCATCTCAAGAAATCCTACACCTATAGTTAGATTTGTGGTTTGTAGCAGATGCCACTGCTTGTCATGAATTTGATGCTCCTGTCCTGCCCCATCTCCGCCCACTTTGTTGAAGCTCAACAAAAAATGGTGAGAATGCCAAAAGTCGATTAATTCTTAATGCAGTTGCCAGTTGGGCCAAAATGATGCAATATTTCAAAGCTTTTCACACCACAGTTCTGTCGTAGAAGCTCTCATGAATCAGGTCCAATGTACTTAGCCATTGACTACTGTGGACATCATCATACCTTTTTATGCGTGCCCTGAAAAGACTAGTTGCCTGGAGGGTTCAATACAAGTGTATTTTGCAACCTTTTTCTTAATGGCAGATAATAAAATCAAATCAAATATCATGTTATCAGAGTCCAATTAATAAATGTGGGCTTTCAAGATCAGAAAGCAGGACCTTTGTACTCACTGATCCCAGAATGACCTAGCATTATCTGATTGTCTTCTGGCCATAAAGGCTTTGAATATCTGTTGGCAACTGCATTGTGCAAATGCAAATCAAATGCACCATGTGTGGATGCAATAGGTCATGTGTCTGTGTCGTTTGTGCTGATGTCATATTTACCAGGCATATCATCATTTCACATAGTTCCTGCACTGCACCTGTATGTCTAATAATGGTGGGCGACCAAATCATTCTTGTAATCTTGTAATAGTGTAATATATCAGGAGTGGAGTTACCACTCAATGAAATCAGCAACTGCTTGGACAAACAGCGCCCACTGGGTCCACTTGGCTCAGGTTTCAATTGGCAACATGTAGGGCGAATCTGGACACTGCATGTATGGAGTAGGCTGTCATGCAAAGCCTTGGAATGGCCTTATCTGTCCCGTCCCCCACCCAGGGAGGTGGGAAGCCAAAGTGTATAGGAGAACATTAACTAGACAAACAAGGGAAGACGGACAGTGATAAATGATAATAACAATCATACAAAATGCACTCACCAAACAACAGAGTGGAACATAAGGGAGTAAAAGGAAGGAGAAACCAAATAGGAGAGGATGAGGGTGTGCACACAAACAAAACTCCAAGCAACAATCTGAACAGATCTCAAAATGCCAGACATGAAGTACATGGCCAACACCAAACCAGGCAGTAAGAACTAACACTGGCAATTCCTAAGTGCCAGAGGTGAGCATATATAGCAGAGGGGGAGAGGCAATCTGAGACAATCCAGGTAGGAATGCTCCAGGAGCGAAAGGGGAATGTCCCTTCCGACATCCTTTTTCCCCTTTCAACACAACTGTAGAGTGTTGATGGTGTTGTCCTAGCCGGGTGCATACCAAAATTCCCTGTGTCTGTCATGTTTGTATATGCAGTATATGAATGCCTATGGGTGGGCTTCATATCAGATCAGTAATTTTACAATACTCTGTAATATTACAGCATTGTAGTATGTTGTATGAGAGATCAAATATTTAAGTTCCTTTGGTGGAGTAATAAAAAATGTAAAAAAAAGCCATGAAACATAGTTTTGAAAAATAAATAATATATATAAATTTTCCTGTACTGTAAAAAAATAAATAAAATTGAGTTGTCTGCTGGACATGTGTACTACCACTCTATTTTGTAACGGGGATAAATGTTCCTTGATCTGCCGATCAGTGCAGATACCAGCAGTCGGACCCTCAGCTATGCAAGTTATCACTTAGGGCTGTTTCAGAAGCCAGTTTTTTGTGTATGTGGTATCCATGTTTTTTATGGATCTCACTTATTCCTGTAATAGTGAATAGGGCCGATCACATTTATGTGATTTTTTTTTGTGGACTGAAGAGCAAATGCAAAATTAGAGACATGTCCAATATTGATTCAGCTGTTGGATCAAAATCAGCAATGCAAGTCTGACTGAGATCCGATTTTCACGGACTATTTGCTAGAAGGTGGAGAAACTTTTTTTTCACATGCGAGAAAAACTAATTATAATTGAACCAAACTGATTAAAATCAATGATGAAACTTTGTTCATCTAAATTTATTTTTCTAAATACACGGTGGCTACAGTGGGACATGGCGGTGGCCGTGACCTTCCGGGAGGCTGCATGAGCGCTGCTGGTGTCCGGAGCTACATTTCATTGATGGGATCATGAATTCACACATGTACTGCTTTCTACTGAAAGAGATGCTCCCATCACCCTGAATCCTTGGTAGAAGCGCACTTTTCCAACATGACAATAATCCATAAAACACTTGTTGCATTACTGAAGAAGAATAAGGTGAAAATGATTGAGTGGCAAAGTGTCTCCTGATGGGACCCCCAACCGAACACCTATGGGGGATTCTGAAGAGACAAGTTGTCATCATGCTCCATCCGGCATCCAGGCTCTAAAAGAGCTCGATCTCGAAGACTGGAAAAAGATAGATGTTAGCATATGTCGCCAACATCCATTACATGTCTCGAAAAATTGGTGATGCCCTGAAAGGGGCTGACCACTACTAGGACAACCCCTTCTTGATCAAAATGTTTGGCCCCCATAAAATAATAAAGCCTATACTCACCTCCCCATATTGGCACCATTCCTGCGATGTTGACACTAATGATGCTGGTGCCCAATGAACGCTGACGTCACTGTCCCCACCTTTGGACAAATGGATCAAGAAGAGAAAATCCCGGCTGCAGCTGACCCCTAGCTTCCTATTCATGTTCGGTTTGTCCGAAGGTGGAGATGGTGACGCCGACGCAGATTGGAAGCCGGCATCATGTGTCACAACAACCGCATGAGGGCCCTGGGGACAGCGAATGCCGACATCTCGAGAACGACGCCGTTATAGCAGGCGAGTATAAGGTTTTATTATTTTATGGGGGCAGGGCCGGCGTTAGGGGCAGGCAGGCCAGGCAGCTGCCTGGGGCCCCCACTCCCCCAGGGGCCCCCACTCCCCCAGGGGCCCCCAGCTAGCGGCAAATCACGCAGCCGCTATGGGGCCCCTGTGAGGCAGGGGGCCCGCCTGCCGCCAGCGCTGACTCCCCCGCCGCATTGAACTGTACCGGCGTCTGCCGGTACAGTTCAAAGCAATGATGGAGGAGAGAGCGTCACCTGACGCCCCCTCTCCCATCATTCCCCGCACTGCCTCTGACACAGCGGGTGCGCGCGCACTCACTGTGTCCCAGGCAGAGCAGCTGCAGCCGCCGACACAGGAGCAGCGCGGGCACGTGTGGAGAGGTGAGGAGCTTGTGTTTTTTTTTTTCTTTTTACTGGACGGGGAGAGGAGAGGGGGGGAGGGGAGAGGAGAGGGGAGGAGAGGGGGGGATGTGAGCTGTGGTGTACACCACTGGGGGCTGTGCTGTATACTACTGGGGGCTCTGCTGTATACCCCTGGGGGCACTGCTGTACACCACTGGGGGCTGTGCTGTATACTACTGGGGGCTGTGCTGTATACCCCTGGGGGCTGTGCTGTATACCCCTGGGGGCACTGCTGTATATTACTGGGGGCTCTGCTGTATACCCCTGGGGGCTCTGCTGTATACCCCTGGGGGCTCTGCTGTATACCCCTGGGGGCTCTGCTGTATACCACTGGGGGCTCTGCTGTATACTATATGGAGGACTATGGGGTGTGCATTTTACAATATGGAGGACTGTGGTGCACATTATAATATATGGAGGACTATGGGGTGTATTATACTAAACAAGCAAAATGCTGCATATTCATTGGGTGATTGGATTGTTTATGCCGGAATAAAAATCATTGTTCTCAGCAGCACATCGCCGGTGTAAACTGTAGATGTGCTGCTGATAACATGATACTGTATGGTGATCTGTTAGTGATCTATTAGTGATGGTTCTGTCCCATCATTCTTTCTCAGATGATGGAAAGAGGCCGGGAAACAAGCGTCCAACGACTTCAGTATTGTCGATCACACTCGTTTAGCGGCCTGAGATCAGCGCAGGTAAATACAACCGAAATGCTTCTGTGTGACGTGCAATATGTTAGCATTTGGGGCCCCATTTTAAACTTTGCCTAGGGCCCCACTTTGCCTAAAACCGGCCCTGTATGGGGGCCATGTAGTAGACAACTTCTTTAATATCATTGACTTCATGCAGAATACTAGATGTGTTAGTTTTGGATCTGGGGTGTACACATTTTTGCATCAACTAATTTTTTGGAAAGCTGAAGATTTTGTAATGAAAGTTATATTGTTAACCTCACGTTATGGGTTAAAAAAATGTTCTAGAAAGCTCAGACTTGTCGACTGTTCAGCGAGATATTGATTAGAATCTTATTTTCCTGTGGGGGTGTACTCATTTATGCTGAGGACTGACTGTATACAGGTATGGATCTCAGATTATGGAAATACACTTTTTTATTCATGGTATGGCGCTTTGAAGGAATAATAATTGCCAGTGAAGAGGAGCCCACCAGGACTGAGTGCAGCAGACCCCACTGGCTGCCTGTCTCCAGAGCTGCCTGTCTGTCGTGAATTTTCACTTTATTAGTTCTGCAGATATATTATGAGTTTATGTTGATTTTACGACATTTCCCTGGAGTTTGTCACAGGGCAGCACGTGTGGTGCGGGCAGGAGCCGGGCACGGTGAGGTGTTATCAGGCTGAGCACTGTCCGCTGGTGTCAGCTGCTGGTTACACTGTCACAGTCCAGGAGCTGCCACAACTTCCTCGACGCTGATTGGTCACCATCGCTCCTCTGCGCTCCTTCCTGCAGACTGATTGGCTGTGCCGCCTGTCCATCACGAGAAGCGTCCCAGCAGCAGGTGCCTGTGTGGAAAGTTGCGAGTTGCCGCCGCAGGTATCGCAGGGTCCGCAGCCGCACTGGACCATGGCGGCACCACACACTGAATAAGCGGCCGGGACTTACACACCTTACCGTGTCACCTGCCAGAGACATGATGGACGACCCTGACCAGGACAGGCTGGATCTCAGCTTTCTGAAAGAGGAAGAAGTCAGCCGGATCCTGGAGGTGCTGGAGAGGGACGAGCAGCTGAGGAGGACGGAGAGAGAACGGCTGAGGTGAGGACAGCGATGCTGGGTGAGGTAGTAATGAGGAGCAAGGAGCACAGATAAGGTGACAGTCTGCAATCTGCGACCTGCTGCATGAACCTGCTGCACATGGAGGGTGACAGTCTGCAGTCTGCAACCATCTGCAGGTAACCTGCTGCACAGGGAGGGTGACAGTCTGCAACCAAATGCATGTAATCTGCTGCACAGGGAGGGTGACAGTCTGCAATCTGCGACCATCTGCATGTGACCTGCTGCACAACGAGGCCGACAGTCTGCAGTCTGCAACCTGCTGCATGTAACCTGCTGCACAGGGAGGGTGACAGTCTGCAATCTCCGACCTGCTGCATGTAACCTGCTGCACAGGGAGGGTGACAGTCTGCAATCTGCGACCTGCTGCATGTGACCTGCTGCACAACGAGGCCGACAGTCTGCAGTCTGCGACCTGCTGCATGTGACCTGCTGCACAGGGAGGGTGACAGTCTGCAGTCTGCGACCATCTGCATGTGACCTGCTGCACAGGGAGGGCGACAGTCTGCAGTCTGCGACCATCAGCATGTGACCTTCTGCACAGGGAGGGTGACAGTCTGCAGTCTGCGACCATCTGCATGTAACCTGCTTCACAGGGAGGGCGACAGTCTGCGACCATCTACATGTGTAATCTGCTGCACAGGGAGGGCGACAGTCTGCAGTCTGCGACCAGCTGCATGTAACCTGCTGCACAACAAGGGCGACAGTCTGCAGTCTGGGACCATCTGCATGTAACCTGCTGCACAGGGAGGGTGACAGTCTGCAGTCTGCGACCATCTGCATGTAACCTGCTTCACAGGGAGGGCGACAGTCTGCGACCATCTACATGTGTAATCTGCTGCACAGGGAGGGCGACAGTCTGCAGTCTGCGACCAGCTGCATGTAACCTGCTGCACAACGAGGGCGACAGTCTGCAGTCTGGGACCAGCTGCATGTCACCTGCTGCACAGGGAGGGTGACAGTCTGCAGTCTGCGACCATCTGCATGTGACCTGCTGCACAGGGAGGTTGAGAGTCTGCAATCTGTGACCATCTGTATGTTATTTGCTGCTCAGGGAGGGTAACAGTCTGCAATCTGCGACCAGCTGCATGTGACCTGCTGCGCAGGAAAGGTGATAGTCTGCAATCTGCTACCAGCTGCATGTGACCTGCTGCACAGGGAGGGTGATAGTCTGCAATCTGCTACCAGCTGCATGTGACCTGCTGCACAGGGAGGGTGATAGTCTGCAATCTGCCACTATCTGCATGTGGCCTGCTGCACAGGGAAAGTTACAGTCTGCGACCTGCTGCATGTAACCTGCTGCATCGGGAGTGTGACAGTTTGCAGTCTGCGACCAGATGTAAGTAACCTGCTGCACAGGGAGGGTCACAGTCTGCAATCTGCACCCACATACATGTACATAGTATTTGTGCTATGATGTTGATGTGCAGGAAGAGTGCTGGGATGTGTGGTGCACAGGACAAGTGGTTGGTTGTGCGGCGCGCAGGATACTTGGTTACACACTGAAGTGAGCACTGTGTATACATTATGGTGTCCTGTATCCATAGAGCTAAGCTCCAGGTTGTAACAGAATCTATGAACCGACCCAAAAACATGAAATCTGTCACCGCACTCTTTTACATAGAGGGCACCCCCGTGGTGATGTGCTGTAGCGGGCGTACCTTTTACCTATGTCCACTCAGGATCAGTGCTGTAGCATGGAGTGCTCGTGCCTGGGGTAAGTATCCTGCACCCCATAACGTTTGTACCAGTGCAGGTTGTCCAGGTGTGAAAGCAAACTCTGAATCATGAGAGCGCACACTGTCAGGATTCTCCGGTACTGCTACTGCAAGCGAGCGGTCAGATGACCTCATGTGTGCGATTGAGATATACGTGGTCAGGTACTTACTGGATGTGTTCGGCTTCTCCCAGTTCACTTCTATTGAGGGAAGCCGGATGAGAGTAGTCAGCACGTGACTGCAAGTATAGGAATCGCATGAATGCAATCGTGTGACCGCTCGCTGCGAAATTTTGTGGAATCATGACACCATGCGCGCTGGCACTATTCAGAGGTCTACAGACTTTGCTCTCAAACCTTATTTATCTTCGAGAATACCGATGTAGTTAACGTTTGCCCTTTGACCCTTGAGATTTTAGCGCCTTCTGCTGAAATCATAGTTATACTTTTTTTTTGTTACTTTTTTATTATGTAAATATTTTGTTACCGTAACCCTAATTTGGGATAGAAAAGGTATGTGAAAACGTAAAATTTATTAGAATGTCAGTTTTTTTGTTCTGTTTTACGGAGGACACTTTTTAGATTTTGGGGACATATCTCCCAGCAGGTCTCTGTCCTTTAATAAAATTACAAATAAAAGTAGAAGCGGAAAGCTGCGTGATACAGTACATGAGTCAGTTCTCTTCTCAGTTTCTGCCTATGCAGAGGGCAGCAGCTGGAAACAACCTCATCTGGACTGCTGCGCTCTGCATAGAAACTAGGGGCAACAACTGAGATGACAGAGCAGCTGCCGGCTGCTTTACTCGTTCAGATCAACAGCTACCACTTCAAGGTACTTAACATTAGTCCTTTTCAATCATCAGTGTTGTGAGAAGTCAAAACTTTATACCCCTTTTGAATATGGTGCCCTGTTCCAAGGGGCTTCTGTCCCCCTCACACTAAGCCGCTGCACAAGACCGGACTCAAAGTCTTCAGGGCATCAACACTGCTCTGAATTGTGCAGTCTTTGCTGTAGATGCTGTTGTGGTTATTGTGGCTGATTTTCGGCAGATTTTACCCTACAGATTGCGAAGGGGCATTTCTGTGGCAGAATATCTGCAGTGTATTTGCTCAATGTGAAAATTCCTTTAGAAATGTCATATGATATTTGCATCTGTCCATGTAGTCACTCTATAAAGCAGGTTTGGGATCACTTTACAGCAGTACAAATGACCATTTTCCGTCATTTTCTTGTAAAGGTGTAGTGACACGGCTGTTAGCGTGCGATGCAGTGAAATAGAGAATTCTGCAAATTGCTGCAGGCTTTACTGCTGTGATGCAATATGTATTTTGGCCTTGCTTATTTACAGGTGAAACATATTAAAATAGTATTTTTGGCCACCCACCACACTTACTGTCTGCAGAAATACACCCTTAGGACTTATTCACCCCAAATATCCGTGTTAGGGCTGCTGTTATTCGCCCTACTGCAGGCCTCCTGTTTTGGAGGAGAGATCTCTAATGGTGTCAGGTGCGGTGAAGTAATAAGCGGTTGGGCCGGGAATTGTGGCTGTAAATCGGACTGCAAAATATATGCTTGTGTGAATAAGCCGTAGGGCTTGTATTACACAAGCATAATAGTGAGCTATGAAGCTGTCAATTCAGGGCCTCAGACCTGTTGTAAGGCCCATATTAGGCTCATGTTCGTCTTTTTAGGGGACAGAAAATATGGACAACCTCATTTGTATGTCTGCCTAAAAAAGATCAGAGATCAGGAGAAGTACAAAGTTCCTCAGTATAGTCAGTGGCTCCATTGCGGGTTCCACCTAAATCAAGTTTTTTGGGAATTTAGTATCATGTGGTAACTTACATGGCTCCTCAGCACCGCCCTACTCACTGTGGTCACTGTGCGGCTTCTCCTCATGTCAGGCTGTTTAGCTGAGTTTGCCTCTTGGAGCACTCCTCATCACTGCTGCATCTGAATGTGTTTCCATTTGACTTTAGGGAGGCATGGCTGGTCTCTGCAGGAATTTAACCCAGCTGTGTCCTGCAAAGATTAGGTTCCCTGGCCTATCATGCGCCAGCAGGGTCTATATTAGGCAGCTCCTCCCACTATTCCTTGTCTGAATGTTGGTTCCTTGTCTTCTTGTACTTGGTTTATATTTCTGTATTCTGTCTCCCGTTATCAACTCGGCCTATTTACCAGCTCTGTTTGACTTCTCCATCCCTGACTCCGGCGTAGTACTGTGAACCCGTGCTGCCTGGCCGACCTCGGACCGTCTGACTTTGCTTCTCTCTCGCCCTTCTGTATCTTGTACCCTCACCTCTGTCCCTATGGTTAGCTGTTGCAGTCCCGGGGACTTCCCTGGAGTGGTACCTGGTGTTTACCCGCAGCCCAGCCTATTCTCACCATCAGAGGCCCTAGTGAAGACTAGACATTTAGTCATGCACTTCCAGGGTGAGCTCGGCCTGTGGCGCAGAGGGTCCAAACCCACCAGCGCTACATTTAGATGGAAATTCCCAGCATAAGTGCTGAGTTTAGAGAACATGGTAAATGTGGACTAGGCCTAACAGAAGACCTAATGGAAAACTGTAAAACTGTCTTTAAGAGAACCTCTCAGGTGATTCTTGCTTCCCAAACTGTGAGGATCGTGAATAAGATACCAACTCCTTTATTACAAATGTCCATGTTTCACTTTGAAATGTTTCAGGGTTTCAGAGAAAACATACCTTGAACAGGGAGACAGGAACAACCTGGCTGAGATGGCTGGTCATAGGCACAAGGTCCTGACGAATTCTCTCCTCGTGGCTTGGCTTGACTGATAGGTTTTCCTCTATGTGTGTCTAGGGAGGGCTTTTGTCAGGTACAGGGGTTATCTACCTTTGTGGAAATTTCTGACAAGTGCTGCAGCTTCCCGAATCCTTGCTGTGTGTAATGTATACACCATTAGGATTTGGCTGCACTTGTGGGCACCAGTGGTTGTCATAAGACCACAGAATGCTATGTGCATAGATGCGGTCGTGTGCAGATCATAGTCTCAGCCATTTTGAACATTGAAAGAAGCGGCCAACAGTCACATGACAACCAGTGGAACGGCAAGCATAGCCAAATCCTTATGGTATGTACATTACACACTGCTCGGAATTGCCAAGGAGTTACTAACTTCACGTAGACTCCAGTGCAATTCACATATGACTTCGGATTGTCTGCCATTCTACCATCCTTTTCCAGCAAAATCATCAAGTTGCAGAACAAGTTACCCATGTTTTTGGCTGCACGACTTTCCTGAGGATTGCTGTCGCACGACTCATGTTGTCATGCAGCCCCAGCCCAGTGCACGCTGTCCATGGTGTGGGTGGCATGATTCATCTGACAGATTCCCCTTAAACTGTTTACTTGTACAGACATTTTTCTTTAATGGAAATAGTTTAGAGGTAGAATAGCCTGTGCATGAAAACCTGGATTATATTATTCATACAGTGAACCATCCAGTCTATTGTCTGCCATATTTCAAAAGTGACATGTTGGCCCCCTCCCGAAATTGTAGACAAAAGAGTGTACGGACGAACTTTTCCTATAAAATTCTTTTTCCTCTCTTATGTTATGTTCATACAGTGCAGAAATCAATGCGCACGGGTATGTGCAGACGTTCAGGAAATGGCAGCGCTTTGATATACCTATTTATGTCCTGTGTCCTGCATAGGTTCTTGGTCATTAATGCGGGTATATCCCTATTTTTACACGTTATTATTAGTGATGAGCGAACGTGCTTAGATAAGATGTTATCTGCCATGCTCGGGTGCTAACCGAGTGTCTTCGGCATGATGGAACACTATGTCCAAGTCCCCGGGCTGAATGGATAGCCTGTTTGTTAGGCAATCCATCATTCATGTGACTGTCGAACAGCCACGAGACATGCAGCCGCGGGGACTCAAACGTATTTTTCGAGCACGCAGACTACACTCTATTCGCACCCGAGCATGGCGGTATAACATTTTATCTGTGGTGACACTGGGATTATGTGTATAATTATAGGGCGAGTTCTCAGTGACACTGTAGTAACCAGGCCAAGTGTGGAACAAGTGAATTATCCTGTTTCTACATCACAGTCGGAGATCAAGCAGGTTTATTGTCTTCCGTATTACTTTGGGAAAGGAACATAAAAGTGTTAATAAAAGTGTCACATAATGCATAAGTTATTAGGATGGCACTTGTAATATTAAAGGAGAGGAAATGCAGTTATAACCATACGTGCGCCAGTTATATTGTGCGGTCATTAAAGGCTTACAGTGCAATTATAGCAAATTTGATCTGACACATATTTCCACGAAAGAAATCCCAGGCCGTCCATCTGTTACAGATGTGCAGTTGTGTGTACAGCAGATCCTCTTATGGATTAAAGTGGTTGTCCAGTCATAAGATATTGATGACCTGTCTGATTATATCAGATGGGTAGGGGTCTGACCCCCGGCACAGCCACCGATCAGCAACTACAGTGGCCTGTAAAAGTTTGGGCACCCCTGGTCAAAATTACTGTTAGGCTGCCGTCACACATTCAGTATTTGGTCAGTATTTTACATTAGTATTTGTAAGCCAAAACCAGGAGTGGGTGATAATTGCAGAAGTGGTGCATATGTTTCTATTATACTTTGTTTATAAATTGTTCCACTCCTGGTTTTGGCTTACAAATACTGATGTAAAATACTGACCAAATACTGCTAGTGTGACGGCAGCCTTATTGTGAACAGTTAAGAAAATTGAAGACAAAATAATCTCTAAAAGGGCTAAATTTAAAAATGACACATTTCCTTTGTATTTTAGGCACAAAAAATATATATTTTCGTCTTTTTTAAATCTTACAAAAAGGAAAATGGGCCATGTAAAAGTTTGGGCAATCTTTCAAGCAGCTCTCACTGAAATTTTGCTTGGTCTTCCAGACCTTATCTTGACCTCCACTGTTCCTGTTAACTGCCATTTAATAATTACATTTCAAACTGAGTAAAGGGAAACTTGAAAACTCTTTGCTCTTTTCTTATAACCTTCTCCTGCTTTGTGGGCCTCTACCATTTTCATTTTTGAAGTGCTAGGCAGCTGCTTAGAAGAACCCACTTCTGCTGTTTTTTGGCACAAGGTTAGAGGAGGCTGGGTTTTTATAAAGCTGTGAAATTTGCATCATCTGGCCTTTCCTAACAATGATACTGAACAAGCCATAACCCTAACTGGCTAATAAAGGTCTGAAACCTTGGTCAAAAGTATCTGTGCAGATAAACCTGAAAGGGTGCCCACACTTTTGCGTCAGACCATTTTCCTTTTTGTAATTTTTAAAATGGAAAAAATGACAATATATATACACCGGTATTTATTTATTTTTTGCCTAAAATACAAAGGAAATAAGTCATCTTTAATGAAAAATTTCAGTGCCCTCCTCCCAAACCAAAATAACTACTGTAGATGCTTTGGAATAGAGGGGGAGCCCTGACAGAATCTGTTTTTTTTTTTTTGTGTTGCATTGGAGCTGTATAAAAAAAGAAAAAAAATGTATTTTTTGTTTTTATTTTAACTGTATGAAAGCAATAAAAATACATTACATGCAATAAAAGGATATAGAAGTTAGTTTTTCCATGTTACTTTGATGCCTGACATATATTTTTTATTGTGGCTCCTGTTATTTTAGTGACACTGTATTATATGTTAATATCATGGTAATTATTAGGTGCTTCTATTGTGGGTCAATTAGGAGGACATGTTTCAACTGGAGCTTTATAAAACTGTGATAAATTGTGTCTCCTGTCTATGTGGAGCCGAATAATCTCTTTCTAATTTAAAAATATATGAACTGACATTTCTGTAATTTTATAGGGATAGGTGTAGGACACAGCAAGGTCTTTAACTGGAGACGTAATGAAAGGAAATGTGTGGAAGCTATGGAAGGAGAACAGTTTTACACAGTTCCGTTACCTGTCTGGCGGCCACATTGTGCTACTGCACATCCTCCCCTATGTGAGTGAATAGAGGCGGATGTGCAGTACTCGGCTGCGGTCACTGTGCAGTACTCGGCTGCGGACACTGTGCAGTACTCGGCTGCGGACACTGCAGTACTCGGCTGCGGACACTGTGCAGTACTCGGCTGCGGACACTGTGCAGTACTCGGCTGCGGACACTGTGCAGTACTCGGCTGCGGACACTGTGCAGTACTCGGCTGCGGACACTGTGCAGTACTCAGCTGCGGACGCTGTGCAGTACTCGGCTGCGGACGCTGTGAAGTACTCGGCTGCGGACACTGTGCAGTACTCGGCTGCGGACACTGTGCAGTTGACGGAGATGTGCAGCTCTGCATCTGATCACATCCGGCTGCCACCAGGACCAGCTGATCAGCGGTGGTGCCAGGTGTCGCACATCCTCTGATCTGATATTGATGACCTATACTAAGAATAGGCTATTAGTATCATTTATTATGTCTTGATACATCAAACCATTGAATTAAAAGGGGGTGTACTTAGTTTTTCTCGTGACTATATGCAGTATGTCATACAGCGTTAAGAGGTCAAAGGAAACTATAATATTGAGAAGGCAACATTCCCGTCTCAATCGTCCAAGGGCTGTAACACCGACCCTTTTGTACTTCAGGAGATACATCGCTCCCAGATGCTTTCTCTGCTCACCAAAATTGTGCTGCCTTTTTTGGTGAGCGGTGTCACATTTTGGGACAAGACCCTTTCCATGAAACCATTCCCTTTAAAGGGAAGCCACATCCGTTTGTCGGACAAAGGGCAGAAAGTGTCTAAAACTCATACATACAGTGCAAGTCGTGAAAGTCAGTCTCTTGGGACAAATTGCACCAGTTTTCTGTTGAAAAAAAGATCTTGAAAAATATAAACTAACCTTCATACAGGGAAACTGAATGTATAGAAATTTTAATTCTGTGTTGATATATAGCAGGAGAAATAAAGGGGGTAAATAGAAAGTGATATAGTATACCTGAACATCTAATAGTCTTATCTTATCAGTAGGAAGTAATAAATGTAATAAAATTATTGCTTACATCAAACACCATGTGTCATACACAAATAAAGTGACATTACCGCAAGAGCAGTGTTTTGGGATTTTTAAATTACCGTAGACATAGTTTAGCTTTTCGCTGTGTATAAATAATAGAAACCCTTAAATTTTTATTTAGGATATGATCACAAATTGCTAGTCACACATTCACAGCATCGGTTATGTTATACATTTGAGTTCGAATCCTTGAGCCTGTGCCTTGTGGTTGGCTTCGCTGTCCCCTGAGCCACAGCAGATACACCTTTTCTCCGGGTATTTAGTTTCTGTTATCCTTGCTTCAGTGTTTTTAGGGTATCAAGTGTTTTCATTTACTCATTTGTCTGCCCTATCACCTTTTGGGTGCAGCTTTATATACTTTCCCCATGCTGGTATTTTACTTCTGGTGATAGTCTCATTTAGATCTCCAAACATACTGCTGTAGTTTAACCTCTTACTGACATCGGACCTAATAGTACGCCAATTTTGGACTCCCTCCCTTTGATGTGGGCTCCAGCGGTGAGTCCATATCTTTCCGGGGACATGTCAGCTGTTTTGAACAGCTGACATGGGCCCGCAATAGCCGCGGGTGGAATCGTGATCCACCTGTGGCTATTAACCTGTTAATAGTGGCATTTAAATCACGCTTCTGGCAATCGCAACGGAAATACGCACACTGGTGACCCCCGTCACGTGATCACGGGTCACCAGTGTGTTGGCATGACAACCTGAGGTCTCCTGGAGACCTCTAGGGTTGCCAGTGCCGGCTTGCTGTGAGCGCCACCTAGTGGTCGGCACTCTTAGTAAGTGAACAATTCTGCTATATAGAAGCGATCTGATCATCACCTCTATGTAGCAGAGCCGATCCGTTTGAATACGATTACTAAAATGTATTTTAATACTTTGTACAAAAGCCTTTACTGGTGATGACAACTTCAAGATGCCTTCTGTATGGAGAAGCTAGTCGCAAGTATTACTCAGGTGTGATTTTGGACCATTCTTCCACACAAACATTCTTCAGATCCGGAAGGTCATGTGAGCTCCTTCTATGAACTCTGAGCTTTATGTCATGGCTGGATTCAATCCGGTGACCTGTTGCTTTGTGGTTGGTTCTTCTGTCTGTTGAGCTATTGCTCTTTCCCTTCATTGACCAAATGCTGATTGTTCCTATTGTCTTTATTCTTCCTTCTTGGTTTACTCCTTTCCAGGTGTTTTCCATTGTCCCATTTTAGTTTGCCCTATCGCATTGTGGGTGGGGCGTTATAAATTATGCCTTCACTGCACTTCTTTGCTGGCTAACCTTCAAGGTGGATTTGTGCTAAGGAGACCCAGCCCATTAGCTACTAGACTTTTCCTTGCTAGACTTAAACAGCTTATATCCTTGCTGTGTTTCTGTTTGTCTAATTTTCCATCACCTTTTCCTTTTACCACTGTTAAGTTTCTAGGAGTTTCATTTATTTTTTTGTTTTCCTAATAATTCCCTCTCTCCCCGTTTCTTTCATACATGGAAAAAACCCAAACAAGCGATTTCCTAACTGTGCTGGATCAGAGTGTCATCTACACTTTTACCATAAGAGTTTCATCATTATTTCTCATATGCACAATAAAACAAAAAACGACTGATGGAGGTATTGTTATTATTATTATTTATTATTATTATAGCGCCCTTTATTCCATGGCGCTTTACATGTGAGGAGGGGTATACATAATAAAAACAAGTACAATAATCTTAAACAATACAAGTCATAACTGGTACAGGAGGAGAGAGGACCCTGCGCGCGAGGGCTCACAATCTACAAGGGATGGGTGAGGATACAGTAGGTGAGGATAGAGCTGGTCGTGCAGCGGTTTGGTTGATCGGTGGTTACTGCAGGTTGTAGGCTTGTCGGAAGAGGTGGGTCTTCAGGTTCTTTTTGAAGGTTTCGATGGTAGGCGAGAGTCTACTCCTACTAACCAGTCAGTGAAAAACAGACAGCATTAGCATGGCCTTTGTTTTATGTTCTCAGTTTTTCTTGGACTCCTAGACTTGCATTGACATGTCTCAATTTTTTTGCATGGTTGACTGAATATGGTCTTATTGCTTGAACATTCCACCTGTAATATTGTGTAGGGCTAGGTCCCCACCACTTCAGCTCTGACCTATTCACTCAGGGACTTCACTAGTCCTTTGAAGAAACCCCATGGTATCTGGCACCAAGACGTAAGCAGCACAAACTTTAGGGCCCCGATTTATCAAAGCTGTTACGCCAGAATTCTGGTGTAAAATGCTTTGTAGAGTCGTAAACGTGTGTAATGTGGAGTTGCTCCAAACTCTTGTGACTTTTGATGTTTTTACGCTATTTTGAACCAGCTTTGCCAAAATAGGTGGAGCTGGGTCAGGGTGGGGGTGCAAAGGGGCATGGCAAAACTGGTTCGTCTAATTCATGATGAGCTGCAGTGTGCCTTACACCAGAAATCTTACTCCAGTCACTGAGTGGTGTAAGATAAGTCACATACCTCTTTTCAGACATGCCTGATTCATTAAGAGATATGCATCTGTTAAAGAAAAAGGTGCCTCTGACTCCAACATGCCCCTACTCAAGACTGGAGTGAACAATGCTGGTGTTGATGAATCGGGACCTAGGTCCTGTAAGTTGTGTGGTTCGATCTCCATGGATCTGACTTTTTTTTCCCAGCATATCCCACAGACTCTTGACCAGATTGAGTTCTGAGGAATTTGGGGACAGATGATCACCTTTAACTCTTTGGTCAAGATTGGTTTGAGGAACATGACAAAATATGCAGTGTGGTAGGGGCTAAAAGATGCACTGCCATTAGAAAACACCCACCACGGTGAAGTTATGAGCTTGGTCTGTACAAAGTTTAGTAGGTAGGTAGTACATGCCAAAGTAGCATACTCATAATTACCAGAACCCATGGCTTCCCAGCAGACCTTTTACCAGGGCATCACTCTCCTCCTGCCTCCAAGCCTTCTTGCCACAGGGAATACTAGCCACCTGGCCATCCACATACTTTACATAAGGTATGATTCATCAGACTAAGTGCATTCCTCCATTGTTTCATGATTGGTTCTGGTGCTCACAAGCCCATCGTAGACGACAGAGGCAAACACGGGAACTTGGGTGTGAAATTCTGATGTTCTGACCATGTAATTTAGCCATCACAAGTTGGTTCTTGGAGAAAGTGGCTCAGATCCTTAAATGTGCCCATTTTTCCTACTTTCTACATCAAGAAGTGACTGTTCTCTTGCTGCCTAATAAATCCCTCACAGTGACAGGTAACAACATAATCAATGCTCTTCACTTCGCCTGTCTGTGTCATTACTTTTATTGCTGATTGGTTTATAGTCTATGCTGTCAGATGATTTTAATAAAATACTTAATGTGTTAAATGTAGTGCCCAAAGGCATGGATTCCAGATGTCTAGATCTCTTGAAGAGGTTGTTGTATCTTCTATCTTCAGGAGCGGACTGCTTCCACATCTTCTGCTGCCCAGTACGCTTCTGATGATTTACCATTTGGACTATTATTATGATTATTATGTCTGTGTGGCATTGCCTTTGCAACATCGGAGGAATGGAGAGGTCAGAGCAGCACTTACAAGCTCTATAGCAAACAGCTTGCAAGCACTGCGCTCCTTGCTTAGGAGACTGGCCACTTCTGATAGATGGCATAGGTGGCCGGTTTCTTAGCCAATGAGCTACAAACAATCAAATTAAAAATCCTTCTGTTTTTTTAGATTGGAGAAGATTTTCAATAACAGGTAAATTTCAAAGTTACTTTTTTTTTTACAAGCACCTTGCAGTTTCACTCATTTAATAAGATGAGACAACCTCTTTATGCTTTCAGCTTATGAATGCACAAAACCCAATTCTTCTAGTGATCACTGGGGCCCCAGTATATTTATCGCCAGTGATTCTATATTTTAACATGTACTTTATTTATGACATGTCAGAAGATGAAAAAAAAAATGCCCGTACCCTCGGAAACATTTACTAATTACTATACACCCTAAGGCTTTGTGCACATTGCCTACGGACTATTATAACATAATAGTGCCAAGAGCCTTCATTGTGCATCTATATGCCTCTGATTTCGCACCAGTAGATTTGTCCGCCTTCCATCAGACTTTTGTGACGTATTTAATGTAATGATTTTTTTTTTTAGGGGAAAATCCCTTTTAGGGCATATTTGAAACTCTCTAAATTGGTTCGGCAGAAATTCACAATTTTGACATTTATGGCTCTACATACCTGAAAATTTGAAAGAATTTGCCATTGGTGACAGATGAGAACACCCTACAGATTTTTTTTTTTACTTAATGCACGTATTTGGGTCTAAAAATAATTTTTTTATTGGGTTTCTTTACAACTTTTGAAACCGTTTGGCATTTACAGGCTCTTTGTTTACCTGCACATTCAACTGTATATATGTATTATTTATATATATGTATTATAATATATATTTAAAAAAATAATCACTTTAATCATTTGACCTGGAAATTTCCTCATTGATTTGGGTGATTGTTCTTGATAAAATATAAATTGTATTCAAGACGAGATGTCCGTCTAATCCAAGTCTTTACTTTCTGAGAGACTGAAATATTCTTAAATGACTGCGAGGACCTGCGACCACGTCTCCCATCCCATCTTTTGGACAGTTCCCAACCACTCAAACCATTTGACCTTTTATAAATGACAGCAGAACTGTTTTCTTTGGGTCAAGAGGGTTTGGCCACAGCACTTACGTTCTCCAAAAACACCATCACAACATTTTAACTTCCCATGTCCATCTCCTTTCACCGTGTTCCACTGCCTGAAAAGACTGTTTTCAGCAGGACCGTAGACTCTTCTACTTGAACTTTTCGGGCCACAGGATAACCTCGCGTTACAGTGACAACCTTATTAAAAAATCATGCAATGAGCAAATGGCAAGAGAAAATGCTTCTCTTAAAACAACCATGTCATGCTATTAATCACACTATTACAATCTTTATCCCTCCCTATTTAGCGGTGGGGAGGGGTGCACTTCTCACCAAAATTGCTAAAGGTACTTTTCTTCTCATGTCAGTCCTATTTATGATATCTCAAACCCACCCCTTATCTATTGGAAAATAAACTGTCCTACAATCCTCTCCTTGTCCCTTAGGTGACCCCATTACTGCCCTTGCAGTCCCTTGTCACTTCCTTATTCAGAAAGGGGTATAGTAATCAGGTCTCCATAATCTTTGAAAATTCTTGGAGAACAGGAGAAGTCTCAAAAGACTGGAGAAGAGCAAATACCGTTCCTATCTTCAAAAATAGGAAGAAGGTGGACCCAGGGAACTTTAGGCCCGTGAGTCTGACTTCCATACCAGGAAAGATCTTTGAACAAATTATTAAACAACATGTATGTAAGTACCTGGATAAGAATGAAGTGGTTAACCATAGTCAGTATGGGTTTGTAACTAGTAAGTCATGTCAGACTAACTTAATTTCCTTCTATGACAGAATCACTGACTGGGTGGATCAGGGAAATGCTGTAGATATAGTATCTCTTGACTTCAGCAAAGCATTTGACAAAGTATCTCACACCATCCTTCTTGCAAAAATGACTAACTATGGAATGGACAAGGCAACTATTAGGTGGATTCATAACTGGCTTAGTGATCGGACCCAAAGAGTCGTCGTAAATGGCTGCACATCCAGTTGGAAGAATGTCTCAAGTGGGGTACCACAGGGTTCTGTCCTGGGCCCTGTATTGTTCAACATCTTTATCAATGATTTAGGTGAAGGAATTGAGGGTACGCTGATTAAATTTGCTGATGACACAAAGCTAGGAGGGATAGCTAATACTAGAGAAGAGAGAGAGAGGATTCAGAAAGATATAAATGAACTGGAGCAGTGGGCAGCAACTAACAGAATGGTTTTTAACAAGGAAAAATGCAAAGTACTACATCTGGGCAATAAAAATGAAAAAAGCATTTACAGAATGGGAGGCATAGGTCTAAGCAACAGCACATGTGAAAAGGACTTGGGTATACTAATAGATCAAAAACTGAGCATGAGTCAACAGTGTGATGCAGCAGCAAAAAAGGCAAATGCAATTCTGGGATGCATTAACAGAAGCATACAGTCTAGACCACGCAACATCATTATTGCCCTCTACTCTTTGGTCAGACCTCATCTGGAATACTGTGTCCAGTTTTGGGCACATTTTAAAAAAGACATCAACAAACTTGAGCAAGTTCAGAGAAGAGCGACCAGAATGGTGACCGGTCTGCAAACCATGTCCTATGAGGAACGGTTACAGGATCTGGGAATGTTTAGCTTGCAAAAAGGAAGACTGAGAGGAGACTTAATAGCTGTCTACAAATATCTCAAGGGCTGTCACATTGTAGAAGGATCATCTTTATTTTCATTTGCACAAGGAAAGACTAGAAGCTATGGGATGAAACTGAATGGGAGGTGACACAGATTAGATGTTAGAAAAAAGTTTTTAACAGTGAGGGTGATCAATGAGTGGAACAGGCTGCCACGAGAGGTGGTGAGTTCTCTTTCCATAGAAGTCTTCAAACAGAGGCTGGACAGACATCTGTCTGGGATGATTTAGTGAATCCTGCTTTGAGCAGGGGATTGGACCAGATGACCCAGGAGGTCCCTTCCAACTCTACCATTCTATTATTCTATGAAAGTGACCTAATGTTTAACCCCTTACTGACCTCGAACGGGATAGTACGACCGAGGTCCGGCGTTGGGCTCCGGCGGTGAGCCCACCTCAAAGCTGTGACATGTCAGCTGGGTAATGAAAGTTTCCTGCCAGAAAGGCCTGTTTTTGTAGTACTGTAGCTAAGGGTGTAGGAAGATATTTGTAGAGAGCAAAAGTACAGCGACTTGGGATGGCAGAAGAGTCCACAGCTCCATGGAAAGTTCAGTGTCCTTCAGAGGGTTGAATGATTCAGAGGAATTTGCCTGCAAAGCTTGCCGCCTGTAGCTAGGCAAATAAGGGCATATGTAACTCACGATAGTTCTCCTGAGAAGTCTGGAGGGAGTGTATAGATTTTGAGTTCTCCAGAAAATAACTAATCTAACCATTTGCTTGGGAGTTACGGTCTTGAAAGCTTACTTTTATATAGAGAATTAGGAGGTTAGATTTTTCTTTAAGTGTCTTATTTGTATTCCCGACCTGCAGTGGTACCAGAGGGTTTTTCTTTATTGTTGAGGAAAGATTCCCATACCAAGAATTTTTTAAAGAAGAGGTTTTATTCTTTTTTCATTTCCCCAAGTGAAAGGCTGATTTAGAAAATAAATCCTTATTTAATTTGTCCTTAGGACGGAGGTAAGCAGAGTACCGACATGAGATAAAACTTCCCATACTACTCTATCATTTTTGGTAGGTTTGATCTACCCTTAAAGGTGAGCGGAAATTTCATCAAGGAGGAAAGAGAAGATTCCAGATTTCAATATACGTTTGGATATTTGAGGAATAAATCTTTTACACAGTACACATTACACAGCAGGGGCACACTTATAAGATTATCTCAGCACAGGAACTTTTTTTTTTAAACACATCCAATTGTGGAAATTATTATTATTCCAAGATCTATTGATTAAAATCAACTTTAAAATTCACTTTGTTCATGGGAAAACCCCTTTAAGCAAAACCTCTTCTTTGGGGTTTAGATTGGTGTTGTTGCCTTGTTCTTATATTGATGTATTATTATTTTTTTTATTTGTGTCACCCTCTCCCTTATCTGCTTGGTTTGGTAGGTTAGGGTTAGTTTCTTAACAAAAAAACTGTGATGGTATTTGCTCTCAATGTATGGAGCCTGATTCTTCAATATTGAAAATAATTTTTAGGCTTTTTGAAATGTGTCAAGTTGGGGCAGAGCAAATAATTCTTTAGTTTACATGTGGATGAAGAAAAAATATTCTTAAAAAATAATCTCCTAAAATGAAGCCTGGTTTTGTCAATTTTTCATTATAAATTGTTTTTTCATCTGGTATCGTGTCTTAGTTGTCTAAGATTCTAAAAAAAAATGAACTTGTTTATTAATAGTAATAATAATAATAATAATAATAAAAATAATAATTTAAAAAAGTAACATTACAACTGACAGAAATTCTTCTTTTTCCATTTTTATGCCACGTTGCTGAAGCCTAAAGGACAGATTGTCAGATGAATACATTCTTGCAATTAGTATATTTTGGATTATTTATATGTTTGCATTTTTCACCACCTGAAATGTTTTAAGACACTTAGCTTATCTATAAATCATATACATTATGGAATATTTTACATTTTTCTTTTTGCTTCTCATTTTGAGCCTGTGGCAAAAATTATTTTGCTTATGTAGAGACTTCAACTACAGCAAAAATAGTTGTTTTTTTTCATGCTGAATACGGTATGTGTTTTGTGTAATCAAAATACACAGAAATGTGCCCCACTTAGTACAATACCAAACCTTGCATGGAAGATTCCACAACTAAAATAAAGAATTGTGGATAATGGCTATATGTATGATACTGGACCCAGAGAGTGGCCATGGTTATGTAAGGGGTGGAGAGCAGAGGATGTAATTCATCAGCGTACCACCTCACCCGCTTCCAAATGTAGGCAGGAACTAAAAGATGGAAGAATTTCCAGAGAGAAGAACTTGAAGGGGACATCGGGTTAAGTGATACCTGCAGCGCAGTTGCCAAGTATAAAAGGCTGGCGTGTTGAGGTAGGAACTGAGTCAGAGCCAGCATGAAAGACAGAGAGGATGCATGAGCAGTGTAACACACTAGTGTCCCACCCAGAAGCATAGCAACTGAAGAGTGGCTTGATACCAGGGCAGGCGAGACGTCGTTGGTCAAGACCTGAAGCCCAGACTTTGATGGTCAAGACCCGAAGCCCAGACTTTGTTGCTCAAGACCAGAAGCCCAGACTTCATCAGCCAAGACCTAACATCCAGACTTTGCAGATGAATCACCGAAGGTCGGAACATCCAGACTTTACAGGTCAAGCACCGAAGTTTGGACGCTGGTCTTTTGATGAGACAGGACATCTACCGGGTTGATGAGAAGACGCAAGTGAGCCAGGCCGTTACTTCCAATGTAGGCAAATGGTACAGGGTGTGGGCCGGGGATGCACTTCAGGGAAGGAAAGCGGCCAGTACAACGAACATATGGGGTACCAAGTGACTCATATATGTGGGACTTGCTGCCTAGCAGAAATTACCGGCGACCCCCATTAGTACCAGTATACCAATCAAGGGCGCTTGGAGAGCGCCTAGTGTTGGGAGTGACATTAATTTTCATTTAATTGTGAAATAATAAGACAGTGTATACGAATAGAACCTACAATAAGACATTGTACTAAGTGTCGAAAAGTAATATAATGCTTTATTGCCATTACTACTAAGATTGTGTTTACTTGTTTCCATATATCTGTATAACCATATGTTCGTATAGTTAGACATCCTTTTTGTGGTAGGAACAGCTGTGGTTGACTACTTCTGCACCATCATTATCTTGCGTTGTTGCATCTTAGTAACGTGTTCACAGTTTCAGTAGACCTCAGTTATGAAGATCATGATTTAATAACCTTCACTCTCCTTACTGACCCTTATCACATGCCTCATGATTCTGTAGTAGAAGTGAGTGAATCGATTAATGGGTCCCTGGTCCAGTGGCCACGTCTCTAGTCCATGACCGCCAGACAACTTTCTACCTGCCGGAATCACAAGTGACTTTCCTCATTAGTAAGCAGGCCCAATGTGACATCGTGCATGTGACACTCTGCAATGATGATGTCGCACTGGGCTTACAAATGAGATGAGATACTGGGATCCCGGCTGGTAGGACGTGGCTCGCAAGGCTCCTTTCTGACATCCACAGACTACTGACAGTTTTCATGGACCAGGGTCCTGAGAATTGATTCTCTCATCTACAGTTAGGTCCAGAAGTATTTGAACAGTGACCAAATCTTTGTGATTTCAGCTCTGCATTACGCTATTTTGGATTTAAGATTAATTAAACAACTGAGATGCAATTGAAGTGTAGACTTTCAGGCTTAATTTAAGGGGTTAAACAAAAATATCACGTGAAACATTTAGGAATGGCAACCACTTTTCTACAAAGCCTCATTTCAGAGGCTCAAAAGTAAATGGACAAATTGACTTTACCATAAGTAAAATGTCCATTTTTAATACTTTGTAAAGAATTCTTTATAGGCAATGGCTGTCTGAAGTCTGGAAGTCATGGATGTCCTCAAAAGCTCGGTTTTCTCCTTTGTGATACTTTGCCAGGCCTTTTGTAACACCAGCGTCCCTACATGCCTCCGCTCCTTCCCCCTGCATGGATGACGACTTACTCTCCACTCAAGTGTCCCTGCCATGTCCCCTGCCCTGATTTCAGTTCATCAAGGCCTTCACTTCACCACGCAGGACTCCTGGCAGCTAGCTTAGGGCTCACACACAGGATCTCCCTGTCTCTTGAAGAGATAGATTGCACACTCCTAATGTGTCCCCAGCCAATAACTGGGAGGCACTTAAGGCACCTTCACCTGTTGAGAGGTGCCTGAGCAATAATAGTGTTTAGTCAGTCCTGAAGCTGTTATCCCATTGTCAGATCCTTGTACCAGTTCAGTTATACCTGTATCGGTACCAGTTTTATGTAACTGATCTAGCCTTGTCTGAATTTGCACCTTAAGCCTCAAACCGCATCTGCAGTACCTGAACCTGAAACCACTCAGGCAGTACCTGAATCTGAAATGACTCTTGCGGTACCTGAATCTGGAACCACTCCGATGGTACGTGAACCAGAAACCACTCCAGCAGTACCTGAACCTGAAACCACTACAGCAGTACCTGAACCTGAAACCACTACGGCAGTATCTGAACCTGAAACCACTCTAGCAGTACCTGAACCTGAAACCACTCCAGAAGTACCTGAAACCACTACGGCAGTACCTGAACCTGAAACCACTACGGCAGTATCTGAACTTGAAACCACTCTAGCAGTACTTGAACCTGAAACCACTACGGCAGTACCTGAACCTGAAACCACTACGGCAGTACCTGAACCTGAACCACTGCGGCAGTACCTGAACCTGAAACCACTGCGGCAGTACCTGAACCTGAAACCACTACGGCAGTACCTGAACCTGAAACCACTACGGCAGTACCTGAACCTGAAACCACTACGGCAGTATCTGAACCTGAAACCACTCTAGCAGTATCTGAACCTGAAACCACTCTAGCAGTACCTGAACCTGAAACCACTACGGCAGTACCTGAACCTGAAACTGCTCTGGCGGTACCTGAATCTGGAACCACTCAGGTGGTACATGAACCTGATATCGTTCCGGCGGTACCTGAATCTGAAACCACTTCGGTGGTACCTGAACTTGGAACCATTCTGGCAGTACCTGATCCAGTACCTGTGCTTGAAGCTCTGCTCCATCTGAACCAATGCTTTTATCTGTTCTTCCAGAATCCAGTCCTGCCTTGGACTTTGTGTCCGTGTCTGCTGTCCTGACCCTTGGAGTCAGTTGCTGCGGTACTGGGACCTGTCCTGAAGTAGCACCTGGTCCGCCTGTGGCTCAATCTAACCACACCATTAGGTGCTCTAGTGAAAACCCAGGTGGTTGCTTAGTTATTCCCCTCCAGGCACTCCCTTGTCTGCCGCACAGTGGGCACACAATCCACCATCATGACACCTTTTCTGCAGCTGACTTCAGTTGTTGCTTGTTTGTGGGGTTTTCTGCCTTAAGTTTTGTCTTAGTCATGTGAAATGTTGCTCGATGGCGTTGAGATATGGTGATTGACTCAGCCATTGCAGAATAATCCACTTCTTTGCCTTAAAACCTCCTGGGTTGCTTTTGCAGTATGCTTTGCGTCATTGTCCTGTACTGTGATTCGCTGTCCAATAACTTTGCTGCATTTGCTTGATTCAGAACAAAAAGTATCACCCTGTACATTTCAGAATTCGTTGTTAATAGAAGAGAACAAAGGAGGCTTTCTCAAATATATAAAAGCGATAAATTTATTAGTTACAAAAAAACACTCATACAAAAGAGACCAATAAAATAGACATGATACAAAAACACATGAACACGTTATCTGTAAATACCCGTGTACAAGACACAAGAGTGTAAAGAAAGACACCAGGACTAATAAAGGAGCGTACCACATAAACCATTAGCTGTACATGTTCATAATGTGGACCGTAACTAAGGTGCTACCAGGCCAAAATATCCATGTGTAACTATGAATGAAATACTATGTCTATCACCCTCTGTGTGTCCTATGCCATATGGACACGAGTGGTGAAAGAGCTATAGACCATGCGTTATGTGCACCCTAAGGTCCTAGACACAAAAACCTTATGGACCCTGGAAACGCTAGTGGTCCTGAAAAAAATGGTTATCATATTGAGCACATGGAAGGCTGGTCTCACCTGGTATGCGGACGCTGCAGCACGCACCCCGACGCACGTTTCGCTACTTGTAAGTACTTGCTTTATCAAGGGGAATAGTGTGGATTGGGAATGGTTTTCAGGACCTTATATCGTCCTGACAACGGTCATGTGACCATCATGTGATGGTAACCACCCCCCGGCCGTGTTGGGCGGCGCACGCCCACATCACTGCAGTCATCTCCCCGCCCCAGCCCGGGCCTGCCCAGCCACACACAGGAGCAGGCACCAATAGGTCCCGATCTCATGCGCAGATGGGCGCCGCCGGACGAGAGCGGGTGACCGACCCCAGCAACACAGTTAATGCGCACCACGGCCAGGGTGTATATAAGATGACCATATACTAGATAAAAACTAAAAAATACATGTGTGGAACATAAATAAACGATGGAGGTTCTCCCATATAGCAGGGGGTCCAAACTTTTGCAAATATTCTCCCAATATGTTGGTATTGTCCAATCTTATGTTCCAAGTAACCATATAGATCTTTTGCTGCTTGTAGCATATGCGGGACTTAATCATATTGCAGTATTCACTGCTCACTATGGAGGACACCTGCATCATGTGGAACTAAAAAATGTATCCATATGTGGCACATGAGTATACGATGGAGGCTCTCCCATGCAACAGGGGGTCCAGACTTTTGCAATTGTTCTCCAAATATGATGGTATTGTCCAATCTTATGTTCCCAAGTGACCATATAGATCTTTTGCTGCTTGTAGCATATGCGGAACTTAATCATATTGCAATATTCACTGCTCACTATGGAAAAAACCTGCATCATGTGAAACAACAACAAAGAAAAAAATGTGATTAAAACCAAACACAAAAACACATACAAATAAAATACAGGATGGTAAAGGGGAAGAACAATAATATATTGAATGGGGAAATAATTCTACAAAAATGCAGCAAAATTCAGGGATTCATTTAGCCCAGCCGGTTTCATAGTTCCCAATGTTACAATCCATCGCAATTCGCGTTGCGCTAACAGCTTTTTAACATCCCCCCCTCTAATGCCAGTGTGTATGACATCTATACCTCTTACAAGAAATTTTTTTGGATTGCAATTATGTACCATACGGAAGTGCCTCGGTATTGTTTTGAGGGATGACACGTCTTCTACTGTTGCCGCAGCCTCAATGTCACGCACGTGCTCTCTAATGCGTACTCTTAACTCCCTAGATGTTAACCCGATATATATAAGAGGGCAGCCACAAGTAGCGTAATAAATTACATTCTGTGTACTGCACGAGATATACTCCCCTATTTTGTACTCTTTATGATCCACTGACGCAAAAGATGACGTTTGGCATGTATTACTACATGCCAGACAGTGACCACATTTAAAAAATCCTTTTCTGGGTTGTGTGTTGCCAAAATAATTTTTAGTTGGGGCCACATAGTGGCTCCTAACTAATAGGTCTCCAAGATTTTTTGCACGTCGGGAAGTCATAAGAGGTCTGTCTGACAGAAAGGGTCTCAGGGAGGATTCCGCGCCAAGCACAGGCCAGTATCTAGTCAATATGTCTCTCATGCTGTCCCACTCATGGTTATATGTCGAAATGAAACGTATGTTGTCATCCTTTTTCTTATGCTTTTTTTGATACAACAAAGAGGTGCGGGACACTGACTTGGCCTTATTGTACCCGTGCTTAATGCACCTACGACTATAACCTCGCTGTTGGAACCGTTCTCTCAAGTCTGAAGCCTGCATTTCGAATCTCTGGTCTGTCGAGCAGATCCGCCGCATCCTCAGAAACTGTCCAACCGGGACGGCCTTTACTGTAGACTGGTTGTGCGCAGTCGTGGCGTGAATCAGTGAGTTGACAGACGTTTCTTTACGAAAGACATCAGTCTGGATGGTGGATGTGTGGTCCACCTCCAGGCAAATGTCCAGAAAGTCAATTTTGGTCCTGTTATATTTGTATGTCAACTTGATGTTATAATCATTTCTATTCAAATCCGCCATGAACTCCTCCAGCTGCTGCACTGTCCCCCGCCAAAACATCAAGATGTCATCAATATAGCGTAACCAGCACAGCACATGGTCCGCGGCCCCCGACCCGGCGTCACCAAAAACCAACCTCTCCCAGAAACCCAAAAAGAGGTTAGCGTACGCCGGGGCACAGGCCGCGCCCATGGCCGCGCCGCGCTTTTGTTGATAAAACTGATCTTTAAAGGTGAAGAAGTTGTGCGTGAGGACAAAGTGCAGCAGCTCAAGAATGAGCTCACACAGGGGGCCGTCCAAGTTGGAGGTCCCGAGGAAGAAGCGGACCGCCCGAATACCATCATCATGGTTGATGCAGGTATACAAGGTTTCTACATCAGCTGTTACTAGAATGATATCATGACCCACAAAGGCACCGTCAACCCTCGTGAGGACATCCGTCGTGTCCTTGACATAAGAAGGTAATGTCTCTACAATTGTTTTTAAATAATAATCAACAAATTTACAAATGGGGTCACAAAGACCACCTATTCCTGACACGATCGGACGTCCCGGAGGATTGACGGCGTCCTTGTGCACCTTTGGGAGTAAGTAAAAGGTAGGTATCTTTGGGAATTTGACACTGAGGCCCTCAAAAACTTTTTTGTCAATGACCCCCGAATCCAAAGCTCTCAGTAAGATTTTTTGGAGTCGTGCAGAGAAGGACACCACTGGATTATATCCTATTTTTGTATACACATCATTATTACGTAACTGTCGATAGGCCTCCCGTTCATATTTGGCCACTGGCCAGATCACAATATTCCCTCCCTTGTCAGCCGCTTTAAATACAACATCATCCATGGATTGTAACTGGCGGATGCTATCTCTCTCTGCATGGGTCAAATTGTCGTACCGGCGGTAAGTAGACAGTTTCTTCAAATCATTACTCACTAATTTAGTGAAAACATCTACCGCCGGGCAGAGTGACAAGGGAGGGAAACTTGTAGATCTGGGAAGAATATCTCTGGGGAACCTACCTTCTGTAGTTGGAATCTGTTCCTCCAATAATTCCTCCAAAATTCTTATGGTGTCTCTCTCTGCAGCACTCCAACCTTCCAGGTCATTACCACCTTTGCTGTGTAATTTTTTTAGAATAAGCTTCCGCGAAAATAATTGGAGATCTTTCAAAGCTGTAAAGTAATCATATTTGTTAGTGGGAGAGAATGAGAGGCCCCTACTCAACACCCGCAACTGTGTATGGGTCAATTGGTGGTCGGACAGATTGATTACCTGCAGACCCCCCTGAGACCCCTTCTCAGACTGTTTTGCCTCATTTCTTTTTTTGGTATTCTGCCGAGTATTAGCCTTGTGAAAAGAATCACTTGTGGAGGCCTTGTCATTTTCTACCTCCATACGATTTTTCTTTGTCTGTTGCATCTCTCCCCTATAAGATCGAGTGGAAGCCGACCTTGAGCGTGATTGGGATTCATTCCTATAATAGGAACGGGATCGTTCATTGGGATTCCTCCACTTATACATCTTATTTTGTTGTTTGTCTAGGACATCACGTTGGAATTTTTTCGCCTTAGTTTGCTGAATATCCTCTGCCCATTTTTGTGCTTCCTCTTGTATTTCAGAATTCAATTTTTTTAGAGCTTCCAATGACATCTCTTTTTTAATTGAGTTCTGTAATTCATCCATTTCTTTTTCTATATTGGACAGGGATTCAGTATTCATTTCTTTCAGTATCTCCATGAAACCGGCAGAACAATTATTAGCATGTTTTTCCCATTTTTCACGTATTTCTAAATTTTCTACTGGGAATGAGGGAAATATTTGAACTCTTAGTCCCCTAGGAATTAATTCCCTCTGTAAATATTTATCCAGAAAAGCGTGATTCCACCAAATTTTGGTTCTTTTTCTTGTGAGATCTTTAAATTTAGTAATCATCTCACTTAACCCCTTATCCTTCCCCTCACCACCTGTGCTGCTGGTGTCCTTAATTACGTCGTTCAATTGTGTGAGCCATGCTCCATCGCGGGCTCTAAAGTCCATATTAGTATACCTGGAATTGACTGTGAAAAACACAGAAAACAATATAATTAACCAATTTTCCAGAAACGTCATTGTGACCCCCATATGTCACAAAAAACCATAAACATCCTCCTTATAGATCATAGTTAATAGAAGAGAACAAAGGAGGCTTTCTCAAATATATAAAAGCGATAAATTTATTAGTTACAAAAAAACACTCATACAAAAGAGACCAATAAAATAGACATGATACAAAAACACATGAACACGTTATCTGTAAATACCCGTGTACAAGACACAAGAGTGTAAAGAAAGACACCAGGACTAATAAAGGAGCGTACCACATAAACCATTAGCTGTACATGTTCATAATGTGGACCGTAACTAAGGTGCTACCAGGCCAAAATATCCATGTGTAACTATGAATGAAATACTATGTCTATCACCCTCTGTGTGTCCTATGCCATATGGACACGAGTGGTGAAAGAGCTATAGACCATGCGTTATGTGCACCCTAAGGTCCTAGACACAAAAACCTTATGGACCCTGGAAACGCTAGTGGTCCTGAAAAAAATGGTTATCATATTGAGCACATGGAAGGCTGGTCTCACCTGGTATGCGGACGCTGCAGCACGCACCCCGACGCACGTTTCGCTACTTGTAAGTACTTGCTTTATCAAGGGGAATAGTGTGGATTGGGAATGGTTTTCAGGACCTTATATCGTCCTGACAACGGTCATGTGACCATCATGTGATGGTAACCACCCCCCGGCCGTGTTGGGCGGCGCACGCCCACATCACTGCAGTCATCTCCCCGCCCCCGCCCGGACCTGCCCAGCCACACATAGGAGCAGGCACCAATAGGTCCCGATCTCATGCGCAGATGGGCGCCGCCGGACGAGAGCGGGTGACCGACCCCAGCAACACAGTTAATGCGCACCACGGCCAGGGTGTATATAAGATGACCATATACTAGATAAAAACTAAAAAATACATGTGTGGAACATAAATAAACGATGGAGGTTCTCCCATATAGCAGGGGGTCCAAACTTTTGCAAATATTCTCCCAATATGTTGGTATTGTCCAATCTTATGTTCCAAGTAACCATATAGATCTTTTGCTGCTTGTAGCATATGCGGGACTTAATCATATTGCAGTATTCACTGCTCACTATGGAGGACACCTGCATCATGTGGAACTAAAAAATGTATCCATATGTGGCACATGAGTATACGATGGAGGCTCTCCCATGCAACAGGGGGTCCAGACTTTTGCAATTGTTCTCCAAATATGATGGTATTGTCCAATCTTATGTTCCCAAGTGACCATATAGATCTTTTGCTGCTTGTAGCATATGCGGAACTTAATCATATTGCAATATTCACTGCTCACTATGGAAAAAACCTGCATCATGTGAAACAACAACAAAGAAAAAAATGTGATTAAAACCAGACACAAAAACACATACAAATAAAATACAGGATGGTAAAGGGGAAGAACAATAATATATTGAATGGGGAAATAATTCTACAAAAATGCAGCAAAATTCAGGGATTCATTTAGCCCAGCCGGTTTCATAGTTCCCAATGTTACAATCCATCGCAATTCGCGTTGCGCTAACAGCTTTTTAACATCCCCCCCTCTAATGCCAGTGTGTATGACATCTATACCTCTTACAAGAAATTTTTTTGGATTGCAATTATGTACCATACGGAAGTGCCTCGGTATTGTTTTGAGGGATGACACGTCTTCTACTGTTGCCGCAGCCTCAATGTCACGCACGTGCTCTCTAATGCGTACTCTTAACTCCCTAGATGTTAACCCGATATATATAAGAGGGCAGCCACAAGTAGCGTAATAAATTACATTCTGTGTACTGCACGAGATATACTCCCCTATTTTGTACTCTTTATGATCCACTGACGCAAAAGATGACGTTTGGCATGTATTACTACATGCCAGACAGTGACCACATTTAAAAAATCCTTTTCTGGGTTGTGTGTTGCCAAAATAATTTTTAGTTGGGGCCACATAGTGGCTCCTAACTAATAGGTCTCCAAGATTTTTTGCACGTCGGGAAGTCATAAGAGGTCTGTCTGACAGAAAGGGTCTCAGGGAGGATTCCGCGCCAAGCACAGGCCAGTATCTAGTCAATATGTCTCTCATGCTGTCCCACTCATGGTTATATGTCGAAATGAAACGTATGTTGTCATCCTTTTTCTTATGCTTTTTTTGATACAACAAAGAGGTGCGGGACACTGACTTGGCCTTATTGTACCCGTGCTTAATGCACCTACGACTATAACCTCGCTGTTGGAACCGTTCTCTCAAGTCTGAAGCCTGCATTTCGAATCTCTGGTCTGTCGAGCAGATCCGCCGCATCCTCAGAAACTGTCCAACCGGGACGGCCTTTACTGTAGACTGGTTGTGCGCAGTCGTGGCGTGAATCAGTGAGTTGACAGACGTTTCTTTACGAAAGACATCAGTCTGGATGGTGGATGTGTGGTCCACCTCCAGGCAAATGTCCAGAAAGTCAATTTTGGTCCTGTTATATTTGTATGTCAACTTGATGTTATAATCATTTCTATTCAAATCCGCCATGAACTCCTCCAGCTGCTGCACTGTCCCCCGCCAAAACATCAAGATGTCATCAATATAATAAGTTTGGACCCCCTGCTATATGGGAGAACCTCCATCGTTTATTTATGTTCCACACATGTATTTTTTAGTTTTTATCTAGTATATGGTCATCTTATATACACCCTGGCCGTGGTGCGCATTAACTGTGTTGCTGGGGTCGGTCACCCGCTCTCGTCCGGCGGCGCCCATCTGCGCATGAGATCGGGACCTATTGGTGCCTGCTCCTGTGTGTGGCTGGGCAGGCCCGGGCTGGGGCGGGGAGATGACTGCAGTGATGTGGGCGTGCGCCGCCCAACACGGCCGGGGGGTGGTTACCATCACATGATGGTCACATGACCGTTGTCAGGACGATATAAGGTCCTGAAAACCATTCCCAATCCACACTATTCCCCTTGATAAAGCAAGTACTTACAAGTAGCGAAACGTGCGTCGGGGTGCGTGCTGCAGCGTCCGCATACCAGGTGAGACCAGCCTTCCATGTGCTCAATATGATAACCATTTTTTTCAGGACCACTAGCGTTTCCAGGGTCCATAAGGTTTTTGTGTCTAGGACCTTAGGGTGCACATAACGCATGGTCTATAGCTCTTTCACCACTCGTGTCCATATGGCATAGGACACACAGAGGGTGATAGACATAGTATTTCATTCATAGTTACACATGGATATTTTGGCCTGGTAGCACCTTAGTCACGGTCCACATTATGAACATGTACAGCTAATGGTTTATGTGGTACGCTCCTTTATTAGTCCTGGTGTCTTTCTTTACACTCTTGTGTCTTGTACACGGGTATTTACAGATAACGTGTTCATGTGTTTTTGTATCATGTCTATTTTATTGGTCTCTTTTGTATGAGTGTTTTTTTGTAACTAATAAATTTATCGCTTTTATATATTTGAGAAAGCCTCCTTTGTTCTCTTCTATTAACTATGATCTATAAGGAGGATGTTTATGGTTTTTTGTGACATATGGGGGTCACAATGACGTTTCTGGAAAATTGGTTAATTATATTGTTTTCTGTGTTTTTCACAGTCAATTCCAGGTATACTAATATGGACTTTAGAGCCCGCGATGGAGCATGGCTCACACAATTGAACGACGTAATTAAGGACACCAGCAGCACAGGTGGTGAGGGGAAGGATAAGGGGTTAAGTGAGATGATTACTAAATTTAAAGATCTCACAAGAAAAAGAACCAAAATTTGGTGGAATCACGCTTTTCTGGATAAATATTTACAGAGGGAATTAATTCCTAGGGGACTAAGAGTTCAAATATTTCCCTCATTCCCAGTAGAAAATTTAGAAATACGTGAAAAATGGGAAAAACATGCTAATAATTGTTCTGCCGGTTTCATGGAGATACTGAAAGAAATGAATACTGAATCCCTGTCCAATATAGAAAAAGAAATGGATGAATTACAGAACTCAATTAAAAAAGAGATGTCATTGGAAGCTCTAAAAAAATTGAATTCTGAAATACAAGAGGAAGCACAAAAATGGGCAGAGGATATTCAGCAAACTAAGGCGAAAAAATTCCAACGTGATGTCCTAGACAAACAACAAAATAAGATGTATAAGTGGAGGAATCCCAATGAACGATCCCGTTCCTATTATAGGAATGAATCCCAATCACGCTCAAGGTCGGCTTCCACTCGATCTTATAGGGGAGAGATGCAACAGACAAAGAAAAATCGTATGGAGGTAGAAAATGACAAGGCCTCCACAAGTGATTCTTTTCACAAGGCTAATACTCGGCAGAATACCAAAAAAAGAAATGAGGCAAAACAGTCTGAGAAGGGGTCTCAGGGGGGTCTGCAGGTAATCAATCTGTCCGACCACCAATTGACCCATACACAGTTGCGGGTGTTGAGTAGGGGCCTCTCATTCTCTCCCACTAACAAATATGATTACTTTACAGCTTTGAAAGATCTCCAATTATTTTCGCGGAAGCTTATTCTAAAAAAATTACACAGCAAAGGTGGTAATGACCTGGAAGGTTGGAGTGCTGCAGAGAGAGACACCATAAGAATTTTGGAGGAATTATTGGAGGAACAGATTCCAACTACAGAAGGTAGGTTCCCCAGAGATATTCTTCCCAGATCTACAAGTTTCCCTCCCTTGTCACTCTGCCCGGCGGTAGATGTTTTCACTAAATTAGTGAGTAATGATTTGAAGAAACTGTCTACTTACCGCCGGTACGACAATTTGACCCATGCAGAGAGAGATAGCATCCGCCAGTTACAATCCATGGATGATGTTGTATTTAAAGCGGCTGACAAGGGAGGGAATATTGTGATCTGGCCAGTGGCCAAATATGAACGGGAGGCCTATCGACAGTTACGTAATAATGATGTGTATACAAAAATAGGATATAATCCAGTGGTGTCCTTCTCTGCACGACTCCAAAAAATCTTACTGAGAGCTTTGGATTCGGGGGTCATTGACAAAAAAGTTTTTGAGGGCCTCAGTGTCAAATTCCCAAAGATACCTACCTTTTACTTACTCCCAAAGGTGCACAAGGACGCCGTCAATCCTCCGGGACGTCCGATCGTGTCAGGAATAGGTGGTCTTTGTGACCCCATTTGTAAATTTGTTGATTATTATTTAAAAACAATTGTAGAGACATTACCTTCTTATGTCAAGGACACGACGGATGTCCTCACGAGGGTTGACGGTGCCTTTGTGGGTCATGATATCATTCTAGTAACAGCTGATGTAGAAACCTTGTATACCTGCATCAACCATGATGATGGTATTCGGGCGGTCCGCTTCTTCCTCGGGACCTCCAACTTGGACGGCCCCCTGTGTGAGCTCATTCTTGAGCTGCTGCACTTTGTCCTCACGCACAACTTCTTCACCTTTAAAGATCAGTTTTATCAACAAAAGCGCGGCGCGGCCATGGGCGCGGCCTGTGCCCCGGCGTACGCTAACCTCTTTTTGGGTTTCTGGGAGAGGTTGGTTTTTGGTGACGCCGGGTCGGGGGCCGCGGACCATGTGCTGTGCTGGTTACGCTATATTGATGACATCTTGATGTTTTGGCGGGGGACAGTGCAGCAGCTGGAGGAGTTCATGGCGGATTTGAATAGAAATGATTATAACATCAAGTTGACATACAAATATAACAGGACCAAAATTGACTTTCTGGACATTTGCCTGGAGGTGGACCACACATCCACCATCCAGACTGATGTCTTTCGTAAAGAAACGTCTGTCAACTCACTGATTCACGCCACGACTGCGCACAACCAGTCTACAGTAAAGGCCGTCCCGGTTGGACAGTTTCTGAGGATGCGGCGGATCTGCTCGACAGACCAGAGATTCGAAATGCAGGCTTCAGACTTGAGAGAACGGTTCCAACAGCGAGGTTATAGTCGTAGGTGCATTAAGCACGGGTACAATAAGGCCAAGTCAGTGTCCCGCACCTCTTTGTTGTATCAAAAAAAGCATAAGAAAAAGGATGACAACATACGTTTCATTTCGACATATAACCATGAGTGGGACAGCATGAGAGACATATTGACTAGATACTGGCCTGTGCTTGGCGCGGAATCCTCCCTGAGACCCTTTCTGTCAGACAGACCTCTTATGACTTCCCGACGTGCAAAAAATCTTGGAGACCTATTAGTTAGGAGCCACTATGTGGCCCCAACTAAAAATTATTTTGGCAACACACAACCCAGAAAAGGATTTTTTAAATGTGGTCACTGTCTGGCATGTAGTAATACATGCCAAACGTCATCTTTTGCGTCAGTGGATCATAAAGAGTACAAAATAGGGGAGTATATCTCGTGCAGTACACAGAATGTAATTTATTACGCTACTTGTGGCTGCCCTCTTATATATATCGGGTTAACATCTAGGGAGTTAAGAGTACGCATTAGAGAGCACGTGCGTGACATTGAGGCTGCGGCAACAGTAGAAGACGTGTCATCCCTCAAAACAATACCGAGGCACTTCCGTATGGTACATAATTGCAATCCAAAAAAATTTCTTGTAAGAGGTATAGATGTCATACACACTGGCATTAGAGGGGGGGATGTTAAAAAGCTGTTAGCGCAACGCGAATTGCGATGGATTGTAACATTGGGAACTATGAAACCGGCTGGGCTAAATGAATCCCTGAATTTTGCTGCATTTTTGTAGAATTATTTCCCCATTCAATATATTATTGTTCTTCCCCTTTACCATCCTGTATTTTATTTGTATGTGTTTTTGTGTCTGGTTTTAATCACATTTTTTTCTTTGTTGTTGTTTCACATGATGCAGGTTTTTTCCATAGTGAGCAGTGAATATTGCAATATGATTAAGTTCCGCATATGCTACAAGCAGCAAAAGATCTATATGGTCACTTGGGAACATAAGATTGGACAATACCATCATATTTGGAGAACAATTGCAAAAGTCTGGACCCCCTGTTGCATGGGAGAGCCTCCATCGTATACTCATGTGCCACATATGGATACATTTTTTAGTTCCACATGATGCAGGTGTCCTCCATAGTGAGCAGTGAATACTGCAATATGATTAAGTCCCGCATATGCTACAAGCAGCAAAAGATCTATATGGTTACTTGGAACATAAGATTGGACAATACCAACATATTGGGAGAATATTTGCAAAAGTTTGGACCCCCTGCTATATGGGAGAACCTCCATCGTTTATTTATGTTCCACACATGTATTTTTTAGTTTTTATCTAGTATATGGTCATCTTATATACACCCTGGCCGTGGTGCGCATTAACTGTGTTGCTGGGGTCGGTCACCCGCTCTCGTCCGGCGGCGCCCATCTGCGCATGAGATCGGGACCTATTGGTGCCTGCTCCTGTGTGTGGCTGGGCAGGCCCGGGCTGGGGCGGGGAGATGACTGCAGTGATGTGGGCGTGCGCCGCCCAACACGGCCGGGGGGTGGTTACCATCACATGATGGTCACATGACCGTTGTCAGGACGATATAAGGTCCTGAAAACCATTCCCAATCCACACTATTCCCCTTGATAAAGCAAGTACTTACAAGTAGCGAAACGTGCGTCGGGGTGCGTGCTGCAGCGTCCGCATACCAGGTGAGACCAGCCTTCCATGTGCTCAATATGATAACCATTTTTTTCAGGACCACTAGCGTTTCCAGGGTCCATAAGGTTTTTGTGTCTAGGACCTTAGGGTGCACATAACGCATGGTCTATAGCTCTTTCACCACTCGTGTCCATATGGCATAGGACACACAGAGGGTGATAGACATAGTATTTCATTCATAGTTACACATGGATATTTTGGCCTGGTAGCACCTTAGTTACGGTCCACATTATGAACATGTACAGCTAATGGTTTATGTGGTACGCTCCTTTATTAGTCCTGGTGTCTTTCTTTACACTCTTGTGTCTTGTACACGGGTATTTACAGATAACGTGTTCATGTGTTTTTGTATCATGTCTATTTTATTGGTCTCTTTTGTATGAGTGTTTTTTTGTAACTAATAAATTTATCGCTTTTATATATATTTGAGAAAGCCTCCTTTGTTCTCTTCTATTAACTATGATCTATAAGGAGGATGTTTATGGTTTTTTGTGACATATGGGGGTCACAATGACGTTTCTGGAAAATTGGTTAATTACATTTCAGAATTCATCCGGCTGCTTCTGTCTTCAGTCACACCCTCAATCAACATTAGTGACCCAGCACCATTGGAAGCCATGCATGCCCATCCCACCACACTGCTCCACCATGTGCTGTGCTTTGGATCGTGAGCTGTTCCAAGCATTCTCCATACTTTCTACTTCCCATCATTCCGGTACAGGTAGATTTTAGTATCATCTGTCCGTCGAATGCTTTTCCAGAAATGGGTTGGATTCGTTAGATGTTTTTAGGCAAAGTCTAATCTGGCCTTTCTATTTTTAAGGCTGATTAATGGTTTGCACCTTGTGGTGACCCCTCCATATTTGCTCTTATGATGTCTTCTCTTTATAGTAGATTTAGATAATGAACGTACCCACTTCTTGGAGAGTGTTCTTCACTTGGGTAGATGATGTGAAGGATCTTTCACCACCATTGTCTTCCATGGACCAAACTGTTCATTTGGCCACTGCCAACATTTCTGTGAAGAAATGGTTAGCACTCAGATGCCAAATATCTGTCATCCACATGCTGTCATTTTATTACTGTTTGATGTGTAGGAGAAGAAGTCTGGGAAAAATCATTGGAAAAACAGGTGATAAAAATGGGCACATGGTGCAAACGTGGATGAAGATTCAGCTCACAGTCTGTATTTTCTCGCTTGCAAAAAAATTAGATGTCAGAAAAATTCAAATTAATTCTCCATAACCGATGTCACAGCTGGACGCGATGATGTAATATCTTTCTACGTCAGCCGAGAAGTAAGGGAGGATCATCGGATAGATCAAAAAAATAAATATCACTTACAGAGATGATGCAGAGGGAAGGAAAAGGGACAGAACGTGTAGGTAATTTGGGCAGTATTGCCGCTCTAACTTTCCTACAACTGCCTAAGGAGTGATTGGTAAATTACATGTACTCTCAAAGCTAAGATATTTCTTTTGTAGTCAGTGTCCTGTACTGAATATAATTATATGCTCCTACTTTCATACATTGTTTGTGTAGTCATGATAAAGAGCAAACAATGTGTATGCAAAGTCGGGTGGGGAGGAAAGCTTGTTTTTCTGCTCAGGATTTACTAATCTTCCAGATTGTCGTAACAGGCCATTTATTTCTGTACTCTTTGTTGTCCACATGCCTTGGCCCAACATCTTTAGGGTATGTTCACATGTGTATTTGCTACGAATTGTCCACATGAAAAATCTTTAGCATAGTACAGTACCTTCCTACCGTAACTCATCTACATGTTACAGAAAACTTTATGTGATGCACATTTTTCAAATTCGCAGCGTGTCAACTCTTTGTGCGGAATGCAAGTGTCTTTATAAATCAGCACATCTCTAATATTACTTGTTTCTTCCTCATGTGCTTTCCTATAACCTGTTTTATTTGCCCTTCGTGAATTACTTTCTCCCCTCTCCACTGCGTGCACATCTGTGTACAATCCTCTCCCGCTTGCTATCTGTGTCTGCTCATTCACATACGTATTCTATCCATGTTTTTCACAGATAGAAATGCGGAATAAAAAGGGTGAAATCTGTGACAAATCCATAAGAAAATCTGCAACAAAATCTGCATGTGACAAGCAGATTTTGCTGCTGAAATGCATGCATGCACTGTGAACATATACTTGCATTGTAACTATGAACCAGTGCAGTGTTGTATCACTGCGATTGTAGATGATATATCGTAGCAGTTGCACCAGGAAATTACTACTCTAGATGGAGCTACAAAACTGTAGAAAGAAATACACACCCGTATGCACATCTGACTGCATGTGGAGCTGAGTATAAGGCCAAATACAGTTTTTGCACCAGTGCCTGAGAGTAATTTAATATGCCTAAGAAATGCACAAGCCACCCTTCTGTACATATATTGCCAAATAAGAGACTTTTAAACCCCGAAATAACCAATATATTGTGACAGTCACATTTGTAATGCCTGACCCACAAGAGACGGAATGGGAATCTTCCCAAAAAGGGAATGTGGCCTCCTATCTGATTTGTATTGGAGAAAGTCCCTGCAAGCTTTACAGACAGCAAATTCTATTTATACGGAGAGATTAATCTTGGCGGAGCAGCAGAATGAGTCAGTACGCATTGTAATCAGGTATCAGTAACGTGTGACCTTCATAAGCTGGTGACGGAAGTAGTACAGGATTAATGCAGGTATCACGGAGTGTGTCCTGAACTGCGAGGCCGCGGTTACACATTTACTGGCATTCGTTCAGACATGCACAATTTATTCTGCCATTTATCGTCTCTGGGCCGGGACGTTGTGGCGAAGATTAAGGAATGTTTTCCGACAATGGAAATTCTTAAAATGCTCTTTACACAGAGCCCTGGTAAACAATGTGCAGTACGTGTTTGCGGATATCCAGTCATCTGCGTACATTCAACCTACACAGAGCTGCCAGCCAGATGGAAAATGTGCGCCTGGCAGTACCCGGGTATTAGCCTATGTTCCAACTAGGAGTTTTTGGTGAAATTATTACGCTGCATATTTTCCCCCTAAGTACCATAACCATAGAATCATAGAATGGTAGAGTTGGAAGGGACCTCCTGGGTCATCTGGTCCAACCCCCTGCTCAAAGCAGGATTCACTAAACCATCTCAGACAGATGTCTGTCCAGCCTCTATTTGAAGACTTCCATTGAAGCAGAACTCACCACCTCTCATGCCAGCATGTTCCACTCACTGATCACCCTAACCTAACCTACTTAACTTAATGGGTGCAGAAAATCTTCAGCATCAAAAACTCACGAAAAGCTCATGGTGGGAACATAGCATTGTGTATTTTTTTAAACCTGATGCTTCTTTGAGAAGGTTTATGAAAAAATCCGGAATATTTAGATTTTTAAACCTGATGCTTCTTTGAGAAGGTTTATGGAAAAATCCCGAATATTTAGAGCGGAGATTCCATGTTCGAGGTCTCCAGATCGAAATTCTGCAAAGAGCATTTTTGTGTTTTTTCTTTTCTCCTCTGGAAGACCCAGCATTTCCATGCATTGCATAGACAGCTCATTGATTTCAGTAGATGCGTTGTAATACTTAATTTCACTGTGGGGGAGCTGCAGGGAAATTGAACACTGGCTAAGTTTCCTAGCATGATGTCCTAGTAAAGTTTATCAAATATTCAACAAGCCGTTTACATCAGTTTTCTAGAGTAAAGCAACTTGAAATATCATACATTTTTTGCACAACTCGAAGTTGCACAAATTTGTTGTGACTTTTGGTATTTTATGCAACTCTCGGCCAGCTCCACCAACGTTTTTTAAAACTAACGACTAATGACAGTGCTGTGAAAGTCCCTGGGATGGGATTAGGATTTTCGCAAAGTATAAAGCATCTGTGATAAATGTTTGATCTCTGAGGGCACCAGAACCCCACGGCTCACAAAAGTCTGAATCCCCATTACTACTTCCTGATTGACTTGCGTGAGTTAAGGTTTGAATATAGCCGTGACACAGCATGTGTGGTGCCATTACATTATGGATCCATGGGACTGATGGGTACAACACACTTACAAAAGTCCTGCTGAGAATCGAATCACAAAATGGTTGGAACTTAGTTAAACCAATCGTAAATGTGGGCGTTCCTCAGCGGTTTTGGGGACATTCAACCCTAGATATTGAATAGAATGGCACCACTCATGCTTGATCTGTGATTCATTTTACTCCTCACAAATGATGGGGGGGACTCCTGTTGTATTGATTGGATTGGTGAGGGTCCCAGCATATTGAGAAACACTGTCATTCACTTTGTTGGAGTGTTAAGTCTTTAGGCAAACTTACAAGGGAATTCAGCACTATACCAGTGCTGTGACCCCTTCAATCTCAGGATCATTGATGGACCCAGAGATCCATCACTTCCTAGTCATAAAATGACTGTAGGGGGAGAACATAGAGTGAACACTGGTGTGGGTCAAACTTGGGACCCCTCCTATCTAGAGTAAGAGTTTTGTGGATCTCAGCTGTGATAACCCAGGCTGTGGAGCTGTTCTGTCCATTAAATCCTATGGCTGTTGCAGAAACTTCTATGCCACGAGACCCAAAATTTGTCCCCATTTGAAATGTCAGAGAATATAATGACCCTAAAAAGATATCGGCAGGAATTATGTATTCCCCTCAGTTATTGTGAAGGTATCCTAACCTAATTAATAGGAAAGATGGATAGGTGTAAAAAAAAATCCAGCCCTCGCAATGCCGTTTGCCTTTACTAACATTTGTTAAAGAACAGCTCATCTTAAAGAGCTCAGGAGCCACCATTGTAAGTCAGTTCCTGAAATTTTCACCATCATCTGTGAGAGGTATTATCGAAAAGTGGAAGCATTTAGGAATCAGGTCAACTCGGCCACAAAATATCAGACACCGTAAAGTTACCTACCGCTGTCACCGAGGGCTGAGAAGGTTTGGAGTTGACTCCATAACTTCAGAGCTCCTCTGGTATTAACTTCAGCGCAAAAACTGCACCAAGAGCTTCATGACATGGGTTTCCATGGCCGACTAGCTACATACAGCCTTACATCACCAGCACAATGCCAACTGTCAGATGGAGTGGTGTAAAGCCGCCAAAACTGGAGCAGTGGAAATGTGGCCTGTGGAGTGACGGATCACACTTCTCTATCTGGCATCTGATTAACAAATCTGAGTTTGGTGAATGCCAGGAGAAAGTTATCTGTCTGACTTCAGTTGGTGGAGAAGGGATGACGCCATGGACTGTTGGTCAGGGGTCGGCCCCTTAGGTTCAGAGAAGATAAATCGTAATACTTCAGCATACCTGATATTTTAGTCAATTATAGATTCCAACTTTGTGGAAACAGTTTGGGGAAGGCTCTTTTCTGTTCTCCATGATTGTGCCTCAGTACACAAAGGAAGGTCCATAAAGACATGGTTGGGTGAGTTTGGGGTGGAAAAACTTGATTGGCTGCATGATGCCAGAGATTATGAGCCGGCCCTCTCCCCAACAGCGCAGTCTGACCTTACAAATGCACTTCTGGATCAGTGGGCAAAAGTTACCACATACACCTCCAAAATTTTGTAGAAAATCTTCCCAGAACAGTGAAAGGTGTTGAAGTTGCAAAGGGAACGACTCCATATTAAAGGGTTTGTCCATTACTCGGACAATCCTTTATTGAATAATAATCACCTATGTTAAAAAAAAATATCCTATACTGTACTTGCCTCCTCAATCGATGTCATTCTAGTGATGTTGGTGCCTGATCTCCCGAGGCTTGCGTTATATTGTCCTGCAGGAAATGAATGGACGATAGTGGTCCGATGTGCTCTCACTTCCTACGAAATAATCTCAGATTTAGAATGAGAGGTCATAAAAGCTCCTGTAGGAGTAATGTGGAGGGGGCCCAATACTTGTCACCATACAGAGTATGTAGCTTTTGGTACTGTCCATGCTTGCCACAAAAAAGATAGCAATTTTAATGTAGCGATAGTGGCTGCAGCAGGCATCTAAGCGGTGGATCCTGACTGTGATACGATGTGAGAATGTGTCTGCAGTCTGTGTATTTAGTTTAGGGTTCGGCTGAAGTCACACCCGTGTTTAGACAGCAGTATTTCATGATTGGGCGCAGGATGTCAGATCTCTTCTGTCCCATGTATCACACAAGCGTATGACAGCTGCTTACAAGTAAATCCGCAGGCTCCCTCTGCTGACCGGACCCATCAAGTGTTTGAACTGACTGCATTCACACAGACATATGCACCCACCGTATATTTATTTATGGGTATGATCCACCTGTTGGTGCATACATCCAGCGTATCCATATGCCTCAATCAAACAGAGGCCAAAAAAGTCACCATGCCTTTTTATTTCTACATAGAGTAGCATTGTCCAATTCTGGATTGCTCAGCAGCGCCCTCTGTCACACCAGTCAGTACTACGTTACTGTTACATGCACTTGGATGTTTTCTTGTTTGGGTTTGTGCACACGCTGCGGAATGGTGTGCAAATTTTTCCACACTGATTTTGGTAAATCCGCAGGAAAACCGCACTGCGGATTTACTGTGGAATTACAGTGGATTTACCGCTTTTTTCCGCTGTTTTTGTGTGGATTCCACCTGCCGTTTTACACCTGCAGATTCCTATTGAGGAGCACTTCCATCTAGCGTGACATTTTGCAGTGATTCCCATTACATTGTATTAAACTCCCCTGCAGTCCAATAAATCATTAAAGATCTTTTTTGCAATGTTTTAATGCTTTTTTTTTTTGCTTTTTTTTTACAAGCATATGTGTGATGTGTTTTAGCTGGAGCAATTTTTACTGGTTAAAATAAAAAGGCCGCAAAATAACAGTAAAAAAAGGTTTATATAGTGTGACATTTTTGCAAATTAAAAATGAAAAAAAAAAAAGCGCCATTTTTGAATCTGCAATTTTTATGTGTTTTTTCCACTTTTTTTCTTGGCAGAAAAAAACACTGCTCTCAAAATGTTCATTTGTTTTTCAACTTTATCACTGCATTTTCCTGGGTTCCTTTGGCATGTTTTTTGCATTTGGATTACATGCTTTCTTTTGCTTCAGTACATGTTTAATAAATAAATAATAATAAAGTTAGTTTTATTCATCAAAAAAGCTTCAAAAATGCAGCGAAAAACACTGTTGCTTGTTTTGCAGTGTTTTTACACTTTTTCATTGCTTTCTATGGGTGCAAAACTCCCTGAAGGAATTGACAACCAATTGCAATGCAGCAAAAACACAATAATAATTGGAGCAGGTAGACCTAAAAAAAAATCTGCATTTTTGCACACGGCCTTACATTGCTTTTATGACTAGGCTGCAGCTTGTGCGGCTAGAGATCACTGTGTGGACGGTGATTGTGCCGGAGTTATATAACGCTGCTTGTTATCTTTCCTTTACTGATAAGCCGAGAAAAAATTTTTTTCTTTGCATTACACCACAATATAAGGAAGTACAGATGGAATCAATTGAAGTGGCAGAGTGTGTGGGAAAGTCCTGTCCCATTAACCCAGGAATTAATTGGAGTAGTATTACAGGTCATGGGAGTGGATACACCACAGAGAAGTACGCTATACAAATTTCCGCCCCCTGTAAAAATAAATTACACATTTGTATATGTTAGTGCTGTGGGTGTAATGTGTGTATATATATTTGTGCATATATCTGTGTGCATGGATGTATGTATATATATATCTACTATATAATTGTCTAAGGGTCACTTCCATCTGTCCTTCTGTCTGTCTGTCTGTCACGGATATTCATTGGTCGCGGCCTCTGTCTGTCATGGAAATCCAAGTCGCTGATTGGTCGTGGCAAAACGCCCACGACCAATCAGCGACGCGCACAGTCCGGAAGAAAATGGCCGCTCCTTACTCCCCGCACTCAGTGCCCGGCGCCCGCATACACCCCTCCGGTCACCGCTCACACAGTTTTAATGCCTGCGGTAACGGACCGCGTTATGCCGCGGGTAACGCACTCCGTTACCGCCGCTCCTAACCCTGTGTGACCAAGTTTTTACTATTGACGCAGCCTATGCAGCGTCAATAGTAAAAACATCTAAAGTTAAAAATAATTAAAAAAATAAAAAATCATTAGATACTCACCTTCCGCCGCCTTTCCCGCTCCTTCCGGTCCATGCAAGCGGCACGTTCCGGTGGCAAGGATGGTCTGGGAGAAGGACCTGCCATGACATCACGGTCATGTGACCGCGACGTCATCACAAGGCCTGCGCGAGAAGGACCTGCCGTGACGTCACGGTCATGTGACCGCGACATGGTCATGTGACCGCGACGTCATCACAGGTCCTGCGCACCTGTGCGAGAAGGACCTGCCATGACGTCACGGTCACGTGACCGCGACGTCATCACACCCTGGGACCGGAAGCTGCCGCCTGCACCGAACACAGGCGACAGAACTACAACGCGCCTGCGGAAGGTGAGTATATGTTTATTTTTTATTTTTTTAACCTGAGACATACGTGGCTGGGCAATATACTACGTAGCTGGGCAATATACTACGTGACTGCCCAATATACTACGTGGCTGGGCAATATACTACGTGGCTCTGTGCTGTATACTACGTCACTTGGCAATATACTACGTCACTGGGCAATATACTAAGTCACTGGGCAATATACTACGTCGCTGGGCAATATACTACGTCGCTGGGCAATATACTATGTGGCTGGGCAATATACTACATCACTGGGCAATATACTACGTGGCTGGGCAATATACTACGTGGACATACATATTGTTGTGAATTTGCTTTTTGCTCCCTCTGGTGGTTACTAGTTTTTTGACTCTGGTTTTTCTGTCATTCCTTTTATCCGCACCTGGGTCGTTAGTTAGGGGTGTTGCTATATAAGCTCCCTGGACCTTCAGTTCAATGCCTGGCAACGTAGTTATCAGAGCTAGTCTGCTGTGCTCTTGTCTACTGATCCTGGTTCCAGTTATATCAGCTAAGTCTGCCTTTTGCTTTTTGCTATTTGTTTTGGTTTTGTATTTTTGTCCAGCTTGTTCCAAATCTATATCCTGACCTTTGCTGGAAGCTCTAGGGGCTGGTGTTCTCCCCCCGGACCGTTAGACGGTTCGGGGGTTCTTGAATTTCCAGTGTGGATTTTGATAGGGTTTTTGTTGACCATATAAGTTACCTTTCTTTATTCTGCTATCAGTAAGCGGGCCTCTCTGTGCTAAACCTGGTTCATTTCTGTGTTTGTCATTTCCTCTTACCTCACCGTCATTATTTGTGGGGGGCTTCTATCCAGCTTTGGGGTCCCCTTCTCTGGAGGCAAGAAAGGTCTTTGTTTTCCTCTACTAGGGGTAGCTAGATTCTCCGGCTGGCGCGTGTCATCTAGAATCAACGTAGGAATGATCCCCGGCTACTTCTAGTGTTGGCGTTAGGAGTAGATATATGGTCAACCCAGTTACCACTGCCCTATGAGCTGGATTTTTGTATTCTGCAGACTTCCACGTTCCTCTGAGACCCTCGCCATTGGGGTCATAACACATATTCTAGAATACCCGATGCGTTACTATCGGGTCACCATCTAGTGTATGTATATATATATATATATATATATATATATATATATATATATATATATATATATATACATATACACTGCTCAAAAAAATAAAGGGAACACTAAAATCCCACATCTTAGATATCACTGGATCAAATATTCCAGTTGTACATCTTTATTCATTACATAGTGGAATGTGTTGAGAACAATAAAACCTAAAAATGATCAACGTAAATCACAACTAATATCCCACGGAGGTCTGGAGTTGGAATGATGCTCAAAATCAAAGTGGAAAATGAAGTTACAGGCTGATCCAACTTCAGTGGAAATGCCTCAAGACAAGGAAATGATGCTCAGTAGTGTGTGTGGCCTCCACTTGCCTGTATGACCTCCCTACAATGCCTGGGCATGCTCCTGATGAGGTGGCGGATTGTCTCCTGAGGGATCTCCTCCCAGACCTGGACTAAAGCATCCACCAACTCCTGGACAGTCTGTGGTGCAAGGTGACGTTGGTGGATAGAGCTGTTATGACCCCAATGGCGAGGGTCTCAGAGGAACGTGGAAGTCTGCAGAATACAAAAATCCAGCTCATAGGGCAGTGGTAACTGGGTTGACCATATATCTACTCCTAACGCCAACACTAGAAGTAGCCGGGGATCATTCCTACGTTGATTCTAGATGACACGCGCCAGCTGGAGAATCTAGCTACCCCTAGTAGAGGAAAACAAAGACCTTTCTTGCCTCCAGAGAAGGGAACCCCAAAGCTGGATAGAAGCCCCCCACAAATAATAACGGTGAGGTAAGAGGAAATGACAAACACAGAAATGAACCAGGTTTAGCACAGAGAGGCCCGCTTACTGATAGCAGAATAAAGAAAGGTAACTTATATGGTCAACAAAAACCCTATCAAAATCCACACTGGAAATTCAAGAACCCCCGAACCGTCTAACGGTCCGGGGGGAGAACACCAGCCCCCTAGAGCTTCCAGCAAAGGTCAGGATATAGATTTGGAACAAGCTGGACAAAAATACAAAACCAAAACAAATAGCAAAAAGCAAAAGGCAGACTTAGCTGATATAACTGGAACCAGGATCAGTAGACAAGAGCACAGCAGACTAGCTCTGATAACTACGTTGCCAGGCATTGAACTGAAGGTCCAGGGAGCTTATATAGCAACACCCCTAACTAACGACCCAGGTGCGGATAAAAGGAATGACAGAAAAACCAGAGTCAAAAAACTAGTAACCACTAGAGGGAGCAAAAAGCAAATTCACAACAGTACCCCCCCCTTAGTGAGGGGTCACCGAACCCTCACCACGACCACCAGGGCGATCAGGATGAGCGGCATGAAAGGCACGAACTAAATCGGCCGCATGAACATCAGAGGCGACCACCCAGGAATTATCCTCCTGACCATAGCCCTTCCACTTGACCAGGTACTGAAGCCTCCGCCTGGAGAGGCGAGAATCCAAGATCTTCTCCACCACGTACTCCAACTCGCCCTCAACCAACACCGGAGCAGGAGGCTCAGCAGAAGGAACTACAGGCACAATGTACCGCCGCAACAAGGACCTATGAAATACATTGTGAATAGCAAACGACACAGGAAGATCCAGACGAAAAGATACAGGATTAAGGATTTCCAATATCTTGTAAGGCCCAATAAAACGAGGTTTAAATTTGGGAGAGGAGACCTTCATAGGAACAAAGCGGGAAGAAAGCCATACCAAATCCCCAACGCGTAGTCGGGGACCCACACCGCGACGGCGGTTGGCAAAGCGCTGAGCCTTCTCCTGTGACAACTTCAAGTTGTCCACCACATGATTCCAGATCTGCTGCAACCTATCCACCACAGAATCCACCCCAGGACAGTCAGAAGGCTCCACATGACCCGAAGAAAAGCGAGGATGGAAACCAGAGTTGCAGAAAAAAGGCGAAACCAAGGTGGCGGAACTAGCCCGATTATTAAGGGCAAACTCAGCCAACGGCAAGAATGTCACCCAATCGTCCTGATCCGCAGAGACAAAACACCTCAAATAAGCCTCCAAAGTCTGATTGGTTCGCTCCGTCTGTCCATTAGTCTGAGGATGGAAAGCAGACGAAAACGACAAATCAATGCCCATCCTACTACAAAAGGATCGCCAGAACCTGGAAACGAACTGGGATCCTCTGTCTGACACAATATTCTCAGGGATGCCGTGCAAACGAACCACGTTCTGGAAAAACACAGGAACCAGATCGGAAGAGGAAGGCAGCTTAGGCAAAGGAACCAAATGGACCATCTTGGAGAAGCGATCACATATCACCCAGATAACGGACATGCCCTGAGATAGCGGAAGATCAGAAATGAAATCCATGGAGATATGTGTCCAAGGTCTCTTCGGGACAGGCAAGGGCAAGAGCAAACCGCTGGCACGAGAACAGCAAGGCTTAGCTCGAGCACAAGTCCCACAGGACTGCACAAATGACCGCACATCCCTTGACAAGGAAGGCCACCAAAAGGACCTGGCCACCAGATCTCTGGTGCCAAAAATTCCCGGGTGACCTGCCAACACCGAGGAATGAACCTCGGAAATGACTCTGCTGGTCCACTTATCCGGGACAAACAGTCTGTCAGGTGGACAAGACTCAGGCCTATCAGCCTGAAATCTCTGCAACACACGTCGCAGATCCGGAGAAATAGCTGACAAGATAACTCCATCTTTAAGAATACCAACAGGATCAGTGACTCCAGGAGCATCAGGCACAAAGCTCCTAGAAAGAGCATCGGCCTTCACATTCTTTGAACCTGGTAAATACGAGCCAACAAAATCAAAGCGGGAGAAAAACAATGACCAGCGGGCCTGTCTCGGATTAAGGCGTTTAGCAGACTCGAGATACATCAGATTTTTGTGATCAGTCAAGACCACCACACGATGCTTAGCACCCTCGAGCCAATGACGCCACTCCTCAAATGCCCATTTCATGGCCAACAACTCCCGATTGCCCACATCATAATTTCGCTCGGCAGGCGAAAACTTCCTAGAGAAAAAGGCACAAGGTTTCATAACAGAGCAACCAGGGCCTCTCTGCGACAAAACGGCCCCTGCCCCAATCTCCGAAGCATCCACCTCAACCTGAAAGGGAAGTGAGACGTCAGGCTGGCACAAAACAGGCGCCGAAGTAAACCGGCGTTTCAACTCCTGAAAAGCCTCCACGGCAGCAGGAGCCCAGTTAGCTACATCGGAGCCCTTCTTGGTCATATCCGTCAAAGGTTTCACAATGCTAGAAAAATTAGCGATAAAACGACGGTAGAAGTTAGCGAAGCCCAAGAACTTCTGAAGACTCTTAACTGACGAGGGCTGAGTCCAATCAAGAATAGCTCGGACCTTGACTGGGTCCATCTCCACAGCAGAAGGGGAAAAAATGAACCCCAAAAAGGGAACCTTCTGTACACCAAAGAGACACTTTGAGCCCTTGACAAACAAAGAATTTTCACGCAAAATTTTAAAGACCAACCTGACCTGCTCCACATGCGAATCCCAATTATCAGAAAAAAACAAAATATCATCCAGATAAACAATCAAAAATTTATCCAGATACTTCCGGAAAATGTCATGCATAAAGGACTGAAAAACTGAAGGCGCATTGGAGAGCCCAAAAGGCATCACTAAGTACTCAAAATGACCTTCGGGCGTATTGAATGCGGTTTTCCATTCATCACCCTGCTTAATGCGCACAAGGTTGTACGCACCACGAAGGTCTATCTTGGTGAACCACTTGGCACCCTTAATCCGGGCAAACAAGTCAGACAACAGCGGTAAAGGATACTGAAATTTGACAGTGATCTTATTCAAAAGCCGATAATCAATACAAGGTCTCAAAGATCCGTCCTTTTTTGCCACAAAAAAGAATCCCGCACCAAGAGGGGAAGAAGACGGACGAATATGTCCTTTCTCCAGAGACTCCTTGATATATGAACGCATAGCGGTATGTTCAGGTACCGACAGATTAAACAGTCTTCCCTTAGGAAATTTACTGCCCGGGATCAAATCTATAGCACAGTCACAGTCCCTATGAGGAGGCAGTGCACTGGACTCAGACTCACTGAAGACATCCTGATAATCAGACAAATACTCCGGAACTTCCGAAGGCGTAGAAGAAGCAATAGACACAGGCAGGGAATCCCCATGAATACCACGACAGCCCCAACTTGAGACTGACATAGCCTTCCAGTCCAGGACTGGATTATGGGTCTGTAACCATGGCAGCCCCAAAACAACCAAATCATGCATTTTATGCAAAACCAGGAAACGTATCACCTCGCGGTGTTCAGGAGTCATGCACATGGTAACCTGTGTCCAATACTGCGGTTTATTTGCTGCCAATGGTGTAGCATCAATACCCCTAAGAGGAATAGGATTTTCTAATGGTTCAAGAGTAAAACCACAGCGCTTAGCAAATGAGAGATCCATGAGACTCAGGGCAGCACCTGAATCTACAAACGCCATGACAGGATAAGATGACAGTGAGCAAATCAAAGTTACAGACAGAATAAATTTAGGTTGCAAATTACCAACGGTGACAGGACTAACAACCTTAGCTATACGTTTAGAGCATGCTGAGATAACATGTGTAGAATCACCACAGTAGTAGCACAAGCCATTCTGGCGTCTATGAATTTTCCGCTCATTTCTAGTCAGGATTCTATCACATTGCATTAAATCAGGTGTCTGTTCAGACAACACCATGAGGGAATTTGCGGTTTTGCGCTCCCGCAACCGCCGGTCAATTTGAATAGCCAATGCCATAGTATCATTCAGACCTGTGGGAATGGGAAAACCCACCATAACATTCTTAATGGCTTCAGAAAGGCCATTTCTAAAATTAGCGGCCAGTGCACACTCGTTCCAATGTGTCAGCACGGACCATTTCCGAAATTTTTGGCAATACACTTCAGCCTCGTCCTGCCCCTGAGACATAGCCAGCAAGGCCTTTTCTGCCTGAATCTCAAGATTGGGTTCCTCATAAAGTAAACCGAGCGCCAGAAAAAACGCATCAAGATCAGCCAATGCCGGATCTCCTGGCGCCAGCGAAAAAGCCCAATCCTGAGGGTCGCCCCGTAAGAACGAAATAACAATTTTTACTTGCTGAGCAGAATCTCCAGATGAACAGGGTCTCAGGGACAAAAACAATTTACAATTATTCACGAAATTCCTAAACTTAAACCTGTCTCCGGAAAACAGTTCAGGAATCGGTATTTTAGGTTCTGACCTAGGATTACTGATAACATAGTCTTGTATGCCCTGCACACGAGTAGCCAGCTGGTCCACACTTGTAATCAAGGTCTGGACATTCATGTCTGCAGCAAGCATAGCCACTCTGAGGTAAAGGGGAAGAAGAAAGAAAAAAAAAAAAAAACTCAGAATCTTCTTTCTTATAATCCCTCTTCTGCAACGCATTAAACATTTAAAACTGGCCTGGCAAACTGTTATGACCCCAATGGCGAGGGTCTCAGAGGAACGTGGAAGTCTGCAGAATACAAAAATCCAGCTCATAGGGCAGTGGTAACTGGGTTGACCATATATCTACTCCTAACGCCAACACTAGAAGTAGCCGGGGATCATTCCTACGTTGATTCTAGATGACACGCGCCAGCTGGAGAATCTAGCTACCCCTAGTAGAGGAAAACAAAGACCTTTCTTGCCTCCAGAGAAGGGAACCCCAAAGCTGGATAGAAGCCCCCCACAAATAATAACGGTGAGGTAAGAGGAAATGACAAACACAGAAATGAACCAGGTTTAGCACAGAGAGGCCCGCTTACTGATAGCAGAATAAAGAAAGGTAACTTATATGGTCAACAAAAACCCTATCAAAATCCACACTGGAAATTCAAGAACCCCCGAACCGTCTAACGGTCCGGGGGGAGAACACCAGCCCCCTAGAGCTTCCAGCAAAGGTCAGGATATAGATTTGGAACAAGCTGGACAAAAATACAAAACCAAAACAAATAGCAAAAAGCAAAAGGCAGACTTAGCTGATATAACTGGAACCAGGATCAGTAGACAAGAGCACAGCAGACTAGCTCTGATAACTACGTTGCCAGGCATTGAACTGAAGGTCCAGGGAGCTTATATAGCAACACCCCTAACTAACGACCCAGGTGCGGATAAAAGGAATGACAGAAAAACCAGAGTCAAAAAACTAGTAACCACTAGAGGGAGCAAAAAGCAAATTCACAACATAGAGCGAGACATGATGTCCCAGATGTGTTCAATTGGATTCAGGTCTGGGGAATGGGCGGGCCAGTCCATAGCTTCAATGCCTTCATCTTGCAGGAACTGCTGACACACTCCAGCCACATGAGGTCTGGCATTGTCCTGCATTAGGAGGAACCCAGGGCCAACCGCACCAGCATATGGTCTCACAAGGGGTCTGAGGATCTCATCTCGGTACCTAATGGCAGTCAGGCTACCTCTGGCGAGCACATGGAGGGCTGCGTGCGGCCCTCCAAAGAAATGCCACCCCACACCATTACTGATCCACAGGCAGCAGATCGCTCTTGACGGCGTTTCCTGACTCTGTCACGTCTGTCACATGTGCTTAGTGTGAACCTGCTTTCATCTGTGAAGAGCACAGTGCGCGAGTGGCGAATTTGCCAATCCTGGTGTTCTGTGGCAAATGCCAAGCATCCTGCACAGTATTCGACTGTGAGCACAACCCCCATCTGTGGACGTCGGGCCCTCAGACCATCCTCATGGAGTTGGTTTCTAAGCGTTTGTGCAGACACATGCACATTTGGGGCCTGCTGGAGGTCATTTTGCAGGGCTCTGGCAGTGCTCCTCCTGTTCCTTCTTGCACAAAGGCTGAGGTAGCGGTCCTGCTGCTGGGTTGTTGCCCTCCTACGGCCCCCTCCATGTCTCCTGGTGTACTGGCCTGTCTCCTGGTAGCGCCTCCAGCCGCTGACAGACACAGCAAACCTTCTTGCCACAGCTCGCATTGATGTGCCATTCTGGATGAGCTGCACTACCTGAGCCACTTGTGTGGGTTGTAGAGTCCGTCTCACGCTACCATGAGTGTGAAAGCACAACCAACATTCAAAAGTGACCAAAACATCAGCCAGAAAGCATTGGTACTGAGATGTGGTCTGTGGTCCCCACCTGCAGAACCACTCCTTTATTGAGGGTGTCTTGATAATTGCCAATAATTTCCATCTGTTGTCTACTCCATTTGCACAACAGCATGTGAAATTGATTGTCAATCAGTGCTGCTTCCTAAGTGGACAATTTGATATCACAGAAGTTTGATGTACTTGGAGTTATATTATGTTGTTTAAGTGTTCCCTTTATTTTTTTGAGCAGTGTGTGTGTGTATATATATATATATGTGTATATATATATATATATATATATTTTAATCAGATAAATTTTTATTTAGCACAATAAATGATATCCACTCATATAACAAAATACTTTGTGTTTTGATTTAACAAGGAAATAACCCCTCCCCCCTCCCCCCTGAAGACCAACACCATACCATACAATACCATTAGCTAAGTTGGAAAGAAGAGATTAAACAGTACATATATGTTGTACCATTTAGCATCTTGTACCAAAGTCCATCAGTTATTCCCATCCAGCCAATGCTGCCACAACTTTTGAAAAAAACCCATCCTATTCCTCTTATTGTATATACTTTTTTCGAGCTGGACAATATGATTCGTTTGCGTAATGAACTCTCGTCTGGTTGGAGGTTCCTCTCTAATCCAATACCTTGCAATCACTTTCCTCACAATGAACAATAATCTAGCAATTGCCATTTTTGCAGTGCTGTCGGACAATATTTCCTCCACATTATACCCAAGCACACAAACCACCGGATCCCTGCGAATCGAGCACCCATAAATCACCTCAATTCGGTTCAGCACTACAACCCAATACGAAAATAATCTGGGACAAAGCCAGAGCATGTGTAGTATTCCCGCCTGAGACTGGGAGCATCTAGGGCACTCAGAATTAGATCTCAACCCCGCTTTAAATAACATGTCAGGTGTCCTATAGGCCCTATTTATCAAGTACAATTGCAACAATCTCCCAGGTTCACTCATCGATAACTTGGGTACGTATTCTAAAATAGACTCCCACCTGTCATCATCTATCTCACCCAATTCAATCTCCCACTTCCGTCTGGCCTTAATAGGGTGATCTACTAGAAAGGTGTGTAACAGATCACTGTATACTTCTGATATTGCCCCCTTTGTTCCATTGTTATTAAGTATAAAATCCAACATGAGATCAGTCTGTATCACTATAGGCCCTCTCCTTTTTTGTGCCTGGAACGCATGCTGAACCCGTCTATATTGAAATAGATTTAGCCCTGGGAACTGAAATTCCTGCTGCAACATATCATAAGATTTAAGATTCCCATTGTAAATCAATTGGCCTATCAACCCAATGCCTTTTTCCTTCCACTCTCCCATTCCTTCCATATGGTTGAATTCGTGAAAGTAAGAGTTGTCCCAAATAGGTGAGAACTCTGTAAATCTCACTACCCCCCTGATTTGTTTAATAGTCTGCCATACCTTGTGAATTAAGTTAATGGTGTGGAAACTAGTCCCCAATTTCTTAAAGAGTCCTGCTTCTAGACCCCAGCTCAAGGGCCACATTTCAATAATATATACCAGGCTGCTATGAACCTGTCCTTTCTCGAGCCCTTTCCCCCGTCCCCTAAGATGTTGGCTCTGTGCAGACAAAAAATATAACCAGGGGTTAGGTAGGGCAAGCCCTCCTTCGTCTTTAGGTCTCTGCAGTATTTCTTGTTTAATTCTCGGACTCTTCCTACCCCACACTAACTCTCCGAATAATGATCTTAGTCTGCCGAATCTGCTCAATGGGATCCATACCGGAGAATTATGCAAAATATATAATACCTGAGGCATTACAACCATCTTGAGGAGATTCACTCTACCCAATATATATATATATATATATATATATATAGTGGTTGCCATTTACATGATGTAGCTAAAATGAATTTACGAACGTTTGGCACATTTACTTGCATAGTATGTCACCACCTGGTGTTCACAGTGTGTATCAATATGTACGTCCACTCGGAGCTGTGGAGTCGGAGTTGGAGTCAGTATAAAATGGACCGACTCCTAAAATATATAATAAATTGGGTACAGTAGTTCAGTGCAGGATGTCCTGTAAATGTTTCAATAATAATTTGGGAAAGTTAGGAAGTATCCTATAAAGGTCTGTTCTATTCCTGATGTAAGGATCTGTGCTTTTAGTTGAGATGAATCTGTGCTGCACTTTATGTACATAGTCAGTAGTGAGGCCATTCTGTGGAGTCGGAGTCGTGGAGCCAGAGTTGGAGTCGAAAGTTAGGGAAACTGAGGAGCCAGAGTTGAAGTCCACCTAATGAGCCAAGTTCTGAGAGTCACACATGTTTAGTCTCTCTCTACCTCCAGTTCCCTGCGTGTCAAGAAAAGAGCAGCTAGGTGATAAGTGTATGATTAGGGGGGATCAGACCATTGTAACTCCCACTGATCATGAGAGCATGAGTCTCATGAGAATAGAGTGGTAGGGCACATGTATCACCACCAATTCATTTACTGTCTATTGGAATAGTGACCCATGGATGTGAATAGAGAGTTGGTTACATATGCGTACTTGTGTTCGACTTACACATACATCTTGGGGGCCCTCATTCTTGGAACTGGTCGGTGTTTCAATGGCTAGAAGACCATTGATATATTTATTGCTTATCCTATGGATTAATATTAGAATAATACTTAGTTTGAGGACATCTGCAAATAGTTTTAGAAAACATGCCCATGGTAAGTGGATATTTGCCCATAGGTTGAGGACATCTGCCCATAATTTGAGGACATCTGTCCATAGTTTGAAGACATCTGCCCATAGTTTGAGGATATCTGCCCATAGGTTGAGGACATCGACCCATAATTTGAGGACATCTGCCCATAGTTTGAGGATATCTGCCCATGGTAAGAGGATATATGCCCATAGGTTGGGGACATCTGCCCATAATTTGAGGACATCTGCCCATAGTTTGATTATATCTACCCATAGTATGACCATAGTTTGAGAACATCCGTTCATAGTTTTAGGATACCTGCCCATAGTTTGAGGACATCTTCCCATAGTATGAGGATATATTGCCAACAGTTTTCAGAAATCTGCCCATTGTATCAGGATATATATCCCATAGTTTGAGACCATCTATCCATATTTTGAGGACATCTGCCCAAAATTTAAGGATATCTGCACATAAATTGAGGACATCTGCCCATAGTTTGAAGACGTCTACCCATAGTATGAGGATATATGACCATAGTTTGAGGACATCTTCCCATAGTGTGAGGATATATGCCCATATTATGAGGATATACAGTATTCCCATAGTTTGAGGACATCTACCCATAGTTTGAGTACATCTGCCCATAGTATGAGGATATATGGCCATAGTTTGCAGAAATCTGCCCATAGTATGAGGATATATATATCCCATAGCTTGAGAAGATCTGTCTATAGTTTGAGAACGTCTGCCAAGAATTTAAGGATATTTGCCCATAAATTGAAGACATCTGCCCATAGTTTGGTTGTAGGGACGCTGTCTGATTATTTCATTGCATCATATATATATAGGAAGATTGTCATGTCAGAGTAATGATGTTGTTTAGGTGCTAAATATTGTCTTGCTCAGAGAGGCTTAGTAAGAGACAGTCCCGCATAGCTGAATGCACAGGTCACCAGGAAACGGCTTGTATAATATAGTTACTACCACAACGCAAAATTCAAATTATATGTATCTTATGGATCAGCCAACCAGTGGGAAATGATGAGCTCTTCCGGGGTGTCCCTGAATAAATGCACATGTATGGACGTTGTGTTTATGATACGTTACACCACTCTGCTCCTCCCTTCATCCAAGTGATCCATAAATTAATAATACAGAATAGCAGATTTGGTGCTTGAGCCCCCACCGGCAGATGATGCTGCGACATATGATGACATGAAGGAGGGGACAGATCTATATGCACAATAATATAACAGAGGGATTCACAGAAGTCATATAGCCCCATGACAAAAGTCATACTTTTTTTTTTTTTTTTCAGCATTCATTTTTTTCCTCTCCAAAGCCAAAGGACGGATTGTTTTTTTTGTTCTGTTTTTTTTTCAGAAAGAATTGTATTTTTTCCACTACACCATTAAAATTTTACCATGTATTGTCCTGCAAAACTGAAAAAAAAAACTACGGTAAATTAGGTGAAATGCTGAAAAAAAAAGAGCAGTTCCGCCATTGTTTTCTCTGCTACATTTTTTATGGTGTTCATTATGCATTGAAAACGGCCTGGTGACATTGTTATCCAAGTCAGTACGATAACAGCGATATGAAATAATTTTCTTTTCTTTTTGGGGTCGGGGATGGTTGTAAAGAAAAATTTCGTCGGAGGGTCGCCATTTACTGAGACTCATTACTTTTTCTATTTTTTAATTGATGCAGCTCAGTGATAGCTTGTTCTTGTTTTTTGGGGTTTTTTTGCAGGAAGAGTTTTTATTGGTACCATTTTGGGAAGCATACAACAATTTGAATGCTATCTAATTAAATTTCTTTGGGTAGTTCTAGCATTTAAAAAAAACATTTTTCTTAAGAATTTTAACGTATAGATTAAATAAAGTAGTATTTTGATATCAGACTTTTGCAGGCAGGACAACACAAAATCATGTTAGTTTGTTTTTTTCATTTTTTTTTTTTAATTGGATGAAAAAGGGATTGATTTAAACTCTTTTTATTTTAATTTTTTAAATAATTTTTGCAGCTTTTCTTAATTACGGTAATTTATACATTATTTTTTTAGCATCCGTAGGGAACTTGAACCTGTGATCTGTTACATCGCTTGTACTTTATACTGCATTACGTTAGTATTACAGTATATAGTACAATAGCGGATCGCCTGTGAAGCCTAGACACAAGCTCCGTTTCATAGGAGCACTAAGATGGCGTAACTGCGACCTTATCCATCTGCTAAATTTCAGAAGATGTTACAACTTTATTCATTTATTTATTTGTTTTGGACTGTAAAAACGTTAGCAAAACTGCAAAATTTTACTTGTATTGTTTTTTTTGTTTTGTTTTATTTTATAATTACTTTGTTATAAGGCTATTGAAAACTGGATAGACTTGCTTAGACTTATTAATCATTGTGTTGGCTTTCTCTTGAACTGGGTGTGTTACACACTTATAAGTGACTGGATGTCCTCAGCTTAGTGAATCAAATATTCATATAAATATACTTTGAAGAAAAAAAAATGAAAAGGCAAATAAACTGTTAAAGGAATTTTTGCGAGGACTTTAATATTGATGACTTATTCTTAGAATCAGATTAGATCAGTTTTGTCCAACTTTTGATTGAGTGCCAGGAGTCAGATTCAATCCCATTAAGTTTTGATCCTTTTTCGCTGCCCTTCAGTCCTATTTGCCGGTCCGTTACTTGGTCCTTACACTGTTCGCACATAGCGTTGGCACATGCAATGAAGGATTACGTCATGACATGATCCAGTGCCAGTGTCTGGACGTACCTTGTTGGCAGAGTCAGCGTGCTCTGTGCTACCGTACCAACAATGAAGATAGCAGCCGCAGTGTCTCCTATGTGATGCTCGAGCCTCAGTGTCTCCTAAGTGATGTTTATGCACCCACCACAGCTTCTCTTATCTAATGCTCCATCCTCAGCATCTACCATGCGATGTTCCAGCCACAGCATCTTCTCTGTAATGTATATGTTCCAGTGTCCCCTGTATGTGATTTATATTCATCAGCCCCAGTGTCTCCTATGTGATGTATTTGCTATAGCCCCTTGTATCTTCTATGTGATGTGTAGGTATAGGCTCCAGCCCCAGTATCTCCTATGTGTTGTGTATGCATCGGTGCCAGTGGCAGTGTCTCTTTTTGTGTTGTATATGCACCCCAGCAGCTGCATCTCCTATGTGATGTACATACTCCAACCCCAGCATTTCCTCTATGATTTATATGCTCCAGCATTTCTTATGTGATGCTCCAGCCCCAGTGCCTCCAATGTGATGCTCAAGCCCTAGCATCTCCTATGTGATGTATATGCTCTAGCCCCTGCATCTTCTATGTTATGTATAGGCTCCAGCCCCAGTGTCTCCTTTGTGTTGTATATGCATCGGTGCCAGTGCCAGTGTCTCCTTTGTGTTGTATATGCATTGGTGCCAGTTTCTCCTTTGTGTTGTATATGCACCAGCTCCAGTGTCTCCTATGTGATGATCCAGCAGCAGCATCTCCTATGTGATGTACATACTCCAACCCCAGCATTTCCTCTATGATTTATATGCTCCAGCATTTCTTATATGATGCTCAAGCCACAGTGCCTCCAATGTGATGCTCAAGCCCTAGCATCTCCTATGTGATGTATATGCTTCAGCCCCAGCGACCGCATATGATGCTCATGTTTCAGCCCCAGCGTGGAGGCAATCTGCAACAGTCAAGAAAGCGTTCACATAGCTTCTGCATTCTTACAAAAGGCGTGAGAGTAATACTTCTGCTTAATAGTTTCTACCTTTTACATCGTCTTTTTTCCTCTTGTTTAGGAATGTAAACACACATTCCGAACCTAGATTGAATTTCTATAATGTGGCTGCTCCATTCTTTGCAACAGACAAATTTTAGTGCTCCAGATTATGGCCCAAAGTCCTTAATGATCCAGTAACAGCATTACATGGATCTTTAGGTTACTGGACTTGTAGTAGATTCCAGAGACGCCCATTGGACCAGCCAGTGCTCATTAGAATACAGCGTGGGACAACTTTAAAGATTTTTAAAGCTAAATATATGGGGCTTGGCTACAGTGATATACAGGGTTTGTTAGCAATAAATTAAGAGGCTGAACAACAGGGTGGCAAAGGCTTAAATAGGTAAAACCTGATGACAGGTTACCTTTAATGATGCATATTATTCTCTTGTGTCCTCCTAGTCAGTACAAGTAGGGAAATACCAAGAGATGGTAAAAACCTCACCTCCCTCAAAGGGTACTCTAGTTTAAGCAAATGATCCCTTTTATATTGGATGGGTGATAACTGTGAGATAGCGATGGGTCCCACTTGCTGAGAACATATGGCCAATATGTCTGCCATGTTTTGGTGTGTGACTGAAAAAGACAAATACTGCCAGGACGAAGGCCAGAGAGCATCCAGGGGCTCTCACTGAAGTGAATGGCACTGTCTGGGTTTTCTCTCAGAATTCTGTTTTTTTTCAGGGATTCTGACAGAAACCCCTATGTAGTGCTCAACAGAAACCATTATATGTGTCTGAAGTTAGCTTAACGCACCACTCCAGCTTTTTTTTTATTCCACCCCTGAAGTGGTGCTGTTAGTTTAAGTTCCCTGCCCCTATAGCCTTATACTTACCAGCCGCAGTCTTCATATGTTCCCGGTCGGTTCTCCAGCAGTTTGTGACCTGCTCAATCGCTCCATTGTTTGCTGGGCGATCCGGAAGTCACTCCTCAAGTAAGTAAGTCTATGAGAGCCAGAACACGGCCAGAACGAGTCTCTCATACACTTACAATGAGAGCTTGTGACCATTATCAGAAGTTGCAGTCACAAGATGATGGATCGATCAGTACTGGAGCGGTTCCGGGAAGAGCTGAAGATGGCTTCTATTTAATATGATACTAGGGTCAGGGACCTTGAAGGGGTATTCCACTACTAGTACAACCCCTTCTTGATCAAAATGTTTGACCCCCATAAAATAATAAAGCCTATACTCACCTCCCGTGCTGGCGCCATTTCCGTGGTGTCGTCACTCGCTCTCCCCGGGGCTCCCGTGTGGTTGTAGTGACATGTGATGCCGGCGACCCAATCAGCACCGGCGTCACTGTCTCCGCCTTCGGACAAATGGAACATGAAGAGAAGTTCGGGCTGCGGCTGATCTCTCACTTCCTCTTCCTGCTCAATTCGACAGGAGGCGTGGACAGTGACAGCCTCGCTTATTGGGCACTGGCATCACGTGTCACAACAACAGCACAGGAGCCTCAGGGAGAGCGAGTGCCGACACCCTGGGTACGGCGCTGGCATGGGAGGCGAGTATAAGCTTTATTATTTTATGCGGGTCAAGTGAGGGCTATGAGAAGAAGTGGACAACTTCTTTACGTTATTGGCAACACTCAAGTGCTACAATAAAAAAAACTGCTGGAGTGGTGCTTTAATTCACCAGAGTTGGTGACTTCTCTCTGTGCTTCTGTCTGGGGCACAAGACTCTGCATGGAGGGACTGAATGGACAGCAGACTTGCGACTCCATTTTCCTATACAAAAATACAAATCTTTTTCAGTGATATGGGTCCATTTTTTTAACAGTATTTATTTATTTATTTTTACCAGGTATAGGCATAGTCTGGAAAATGTTTAGCAGCTTTGTAATTTTTCCACTTTCCACCGATGACTTGTATTTACACTCGGGTTCTTCTTTTTTTATTTATTTATTTATATTTTCAAAACATATTCTTTCGTTCCTTTTTATTTCTTTCTTAATAGAAAATCACATTATCAGTGAACATTGCACTTAGCGTTTGTTCTTCATGAAACTGTAAACTTGTATGACTAGTATTCTATTTGGAGGTAACAAAAGGAAAATGAATAGCGGAAAAATGACAATCGTCTTGTGCTCCAATTATTTATCATTGTGTGAAGAGTCACATGGCAGCCGGATAGCTCCAAGGCAGAGGATGAATGTGATATTACTACACTGTTGTCCGTGGTGCATTACATCCGGAAGTTTTATATTTCCTTTTTGGAAAACCCTGTATCTGGCAACATGTTATTCTGAATATCTTTGAGAGTAAAATATAATATAATATCATAATGCCCACTACATAATAAGTAAATAGCTCTCCCAGACCTGATGAGGCCATATTAGTTACTTTGCGAATCCATATCAGAATGGCAGTATAAGACCACGTTCAGTATTTGGTCAGTATTTTACTTTAGTATTTGTAAGTGAAAATCAGGAGTAGGTGAAAAATGCATAAGTGGTGACGTGTTTTTATGATACTTTTCCTCCAATTGTTCCACTCATAATTTTGGCTTACAAATACTGATGTCAAATACTGACCAAATACTGAGCGTATGAACGTGGCCTAATCCTGATAATAAAATTAGCATTTTATAAGTGCCACTAAAGAGTCAGAAACTTGTGAGTCCAAGTGTATTCAGTCTCCACTCACTCAGCCTGACTGACCGCTGCAGGTTGTACTGAGCAGTGTGAGGTCTCACGCTCGAGGAGGAGGCACACTGAGGAGCTGTCAGGTTAGATGCCAGAATAAGTTAAACATAGATTTACAAAATACGTACATAAAAGCCTGAGCAGTTGTAAGAGGTTTATTCAATAATGTATACAGTTTGTATTGTGAAATCTGGAGGTTCGCTTTAAGGTCTCATTCACACCATAGACCATTCAAGTTTATAGGTGCGCAAAAAAAAAATAAGGTGCCATTTGGAGCCACAGTTTATCGGACTTTTTTTATGGATACATTGCAATTGTTCAATACAGGAAACTGTAAATGGGCCTGTAAATTATTAATAGCTACTGCTGTAAAAAAAAAGTTGATTGCAAACAATGAAAAGTGAGCAAAACATCGTCCGAGTTTTCTGGATTAACATTTTTTTTATACAGTCGTGTGAACCTGGCCCTAGGGTAATATTAATGTTAAAGTGTGGTGTGCAACAACCTTAATCAGAAGTTGTACTAATTATATGTCCTCACAGAAGACAATAGTGACAGCAGCACTATGTGGATTGTTAGATCTGGTCATTGTTACTTTGTATGATAACAGGGTATTGAGAAGTGTTCAATATAAGTAGGGCACAAATAATTACCACAGTACTATTGATTTGTCATGTGCTGAATTTTTCAGACATTTTTAGACCTTGTAAAAGTTTTACTAATGAGTATTGCTTTTGTGTTTATGATTTAATTGCTAAGAATACATTTTTGATTAAAAAAGCCTCATTAACATGTCTATGTTTCACATACAGTATTGATAAACGTTTGGATTCACCTTGTTCATGAAATGTTTTTCCTTTTTCTTATTGGAATATTCACATTGTAGAGTCAGAATGAAGGCAGCAAAACCATTAAGGCAAACACACGGAGTAGAGAAATGTGTGAAACAAACCAGAATATGTGTAAGGCCACGTTCACACATTCAGTATTTTGTCAGTATTTTACCTCAGTATTTGTAAGCCAAAACCAGGAGGGTGATAAAAACAGAAGTGGTGATGTGTTTCTATTATACTTTTCCTCTGATTGTTCCACTCCTGATCTTGGCTTAAAAATGCTGAAGTAAAATACTGACCAAATACTGAGTGTGTGCATGTGCCCTTAAACCTTAGATTCCCCCACATTACTCTTAGGGCAGAGACACACTGCAGTATTTCTCCTGTGGCCGGCACCTCTCCTTACCCAGGCATGACAGCGTGATGGATTAATATGCAGCTTGTGTCAAGCTCAGGTCAGGAGAGCCGACAGCCAGTGCGAGTTTTAGTTTTACGATGCAATTTTCGCACGAGAAATACGGCAGTGCGTCTCTGCCCTTATTCTGATGATAGCGTTATACTCCCTTCTAGTGATGAGCGCAAGTGCTCGTTACTCGAGTATACCTAGGGTGCTCGGGTATGCACCTAGTATCGCGGCTGCTCGAGTGACATGTTCGAGTCCCTGTGTCCACATGTTTCGCAGCTGTTGGACAGCCAAAAAACATTTTGGGTTTGCCCGTGTATGTCAGGCAATCCCTGCATAGTTTGTGGCTGTCTAACAGTCACGAAACATGCGGACAAGGGAAGTTGAACATGTCACTCGAGCACACGCGATTCTCGGTGCATACCCGAGCACCCTAGGTAAGCTCAAGTAACAGGTACTTGCTCTCATCACTACTCCTGTCGCCAATTTTTTTGAGCAGCTTCATCAGCTCATCACCTTGAATGGCTTCCAATGATCCTTAAGGACTTCCCATTAGTGCTTATCATTTGTTGGGTAGTTTGCCTTCACATTGTGTTCAACTCGTCCCAGTCCAGACTATCTCATTTGGGGTAAGGTTGGGTGACTTTGGAGCCCATGTCATCTCATCTGTCTCCTAGGACACATAAGCCCTTACACAGCCTAGATTTGTTTTGGCAAATTTTCCTATTTCAACACAAATAATGCTCTCACTGAATGCAAACCAGATGGGAAGGCATATCATTGCAGAATGCTGTGGTAGCCATGGTAAATGTACCTTGAATTAGTTATAAATTACCAACAGAGTCACCTACACAGCACCCCACACCATTTCACCACCCCACCATAGTTCACAGTGGATACCACACATGTAGAAACCATCCACGCAACCTATTCTTCCTCTCATAAAAACATGGCGATGGTACCAAAAGTCTCACTTTTTGACTTAGGAGACCACAGTACAGATTTATACTGTTCAGTCCTTGTGTTCCTAACTTCCTTAGCTAAACAATTCTCTTCTTGTTTGTGGTCCTCAGTTGTGGCTTCTTTACAGCAATTTGACCATTAAGGCCTACTACTCATAGTCTCCTCTGGACAGTTGATATTGAGATGTGTCTTCTACTTGATGTCTGTGCATCATTTTATGAGGGCTGTTCAATCTGTGGTTCCTGTGGTAGGCAACTCTGCTGAGCTTATCAACTTCTTCATAAGTGGTAATTTTTTAATGTTCCTTTCCTAGGTCCCTATGAGAGCCAGTTTCAGCCTAGAAATTGATGATTATTATGACTACATCTGAGGATACCTTCAAGGTTCTAGCAATTTTCCAGATAGACTGACCTTCTTGTCCTAAAGTAATGATGGATGGTCACTTGTCTTTACCTAATTGAGTGATCCTCGCCATATTCTTCCTTAGAGCACTGCAGCCAAAACACACCTAATGGTCGCAAACACTTTCTAAAGGCTGGCGATACCAAAGATGTACTTTTGGCAAGGCATTCCTGTTAATTGGAAGCCATTTCTGGTGACTACCTAATGAGGCTGCTTGAAATATTACTATGGAGGGTGGGGGTAGGTTGTAAATCTGTAACCTGAGCAAAATGGAGGTACTTTGATGAATCTAAGGTATAACACATTCTAGCTTGTTTCACAGGAGCTTCTTCACTTCTTGTTTCCATGTATGTTGCTTCGTAGTTTTGCTGTCTTCAATCTGAATCTACAATGTGCAAATTCCAATGACAAAAAGGAAAACCAATACATGAACATGTTTTTCCAAACTTTTGACCAGTCCTGCATGTGTTCAGTTGGAAAAAAAAACACATGCCCAATATGGTCTACGGGCATTTTTTTTTTCTCGGACCAGTCGGGACGTCTGTTTTTTTTTTTAAAATCCAATATGTGGATCAAACTCTCCCATTCAATTTAATGAGTCTGTGAAAAAAGGTATCGCTCTGATGGCATCCTAGTGCTGTCCATTTTATACTGATAGGCAAAAGGGTAACAATGTTTTGAACTTTTGACTTTCAGGCTCCATATCTCATTATCCACTGCTGCATCAAACATGAGACTGCCATCATTTTATAGACAAGCATCTTGGCTATCTCATACATAAATTTGACTTGCAACTATTTAGCATACGATTAGTTATGCAGATTCTTGTTATCTCACTGCATTATTACTGTTTTGCTCCTAAAAATCTAAATTATAATTTTTATTATTTTGCAGTGTTTTGTAAATCCACCTTTGGCTTTCAAAACTGCCTGAATCCTTCTGGGCATGCTCTCAATCAGATTCAAGCATGTCTCGACTGAAATATGATCTCAGGTCTCTTCTACACGTTCCCAAAATTGGTGCATACTTGTCGACTCACTTCATATGTATACAGTTTTTTCTTCATCTCTACCCACAAGTGTTTGAATGGGTTGAGGTCCAGGGACTGTGGGGACCAATCCAGTACCTCTACTTCATTGTTATTGAACCATTTCTTTTTCAATCACGACGTCTGCTTCATGTTGTCCTGTTGGAACACTATGTCGTCCTTTTCATACCAATAGTACTCGAGTGTACGAAGGAATTTGTCTAATAGAATACTCACACAAAGTTCAGCATTGAGACCACCATTGATCCTGGTTAAGTATCACAGCCTTTGGCTGTGAAACAACCCCATATCATTAGACTTCCTCCACCGTACTTGACAGTTCCTTCAATTTCTCGATCCGTTAGCCCCTTTTACCCTTGTTTCTTTCAGACCCTTTTGCACCCAACAGAGCCTAGTCTATTGACTTTCATCTCATCCCTCCAAATCACCTGTTTCCAATCTTCTGCTGAACACTTTTCGTTATGTTTTGCAAAGTCGAGTTCTCGCTTCTTATGACGATACTGAAGTTGAGGCTTCTTCACCATCATTCGGGCCACCATTCCAGACTTGTGTAACATGCGTTGCATGGTGCTTGCATGGATGTCTGTGATCGCACTATCATGAACCATACAAGCCACCTCTACTGCCGTGTTTATCGCACCAGAACTAATAGACCTTGTGATGAGCTTACTTGTTGACTACAATATTTTGCCTGGACGTCCACCTCTTGGCTTCTCAATGGATGGATGGACTTCCATGTCGTATTCTTTCAACTGTTATGGCATTCACATGGTGAGGCTTTTGGTGTCTGGAGCCCCACGTTAACTTTTGAAAATACCCATTTGTGTATGTAACAATAATTATATGCGTTTTTTTGCGCATTCTGGATCGTGTATCTTTCCTCCTATTACAACAGCAGTTTTATGTTTACACAGACTAAAATTTTTAGTCCATCCTAAAATATTCTATGAGCGAATTCTCATTGACCCGCACAATCATATATTTACACTTTACGCCTGTCATGGGTGTGTCAGAGGCTGCAGACAGTCGCACTGCATCTGGCTTCAGAAGGTCTCTGTGGTTGGCTTTGCGGACACCTTCTTAATCTTTCTGACTCTTGGACCCAGTGGCAATCTCCCCCTGGCTCTATTTGACACACCTGGACTGGGTGTTTATAGATTTCCTCTCTGCTTCTGGGAATCGCCATTGATATTTCTATTTCCCCCTGTTGAGGCTTGGAGCTATAGCAGTCAGCTATCTTCCTCTTTGGTGCTGTTGGAGGACATCTGTGTTACCTCTCTGAGTCTACTCAAGATAAGTGTTCCCCTTGTTTGTCTATCCCATCTGTCTTTAGTTGTAGTGGGGATCGACTAGTGCTATCCTCGTCCTTCCCTAAGCAGTGCTTATTGCCAGGGTCAGGCAGGGATTAGGTTCCTGGTCAGCGATAGGTGCAGAACCTATATAGAGACGTTTAGGGCAGATAGGGTGACTTTAGATCTGCCTAGGGATCTCCACTCCCCCCTTCCCTAGTGTTGGACTCCCTTCCCCTCTTCCCTTCCTGTTGCACTTAGTCTTCACACACTGTGTGTGACAACGCCTGCTTGATATAACAATTTTTTTACATGATAATCACTCCGCCTTCTTACACCTAGGAGACGTAGTACAAGCTTTAGGACAGTCAATCGGTCATCTCTAGGACATATTTGGCTTCTACAGATGATTACTTTTTTCAGACCAAGAGCTACTTTCCTATCCAAGAATCAAACATGGCGGAAGTGTTTCAAGCCAGCCGTGCCAGCGATTGTGTACATTTAGTTGCCCATGTTTGATCTTGGTAATTTAGCAATAAGGACAAACCTTCCCTGTGTATGACGAATCCAGCACTCTACTAGAACCTTTGACGTATTATTGTTTATAAAAGAGAAGCGTAATTCACCATCACCGGCCATTAAAGAGATGAAACCCTGGTGATGATCCGCACTTGCTAAAATAATAATACGTGCTTACATCCACTTAGTTTTTTCCAAATTAACTAATTTTACAAGAATTGGGTTTCGGTTTTAATAGCTGAAGCAGAGATTTCATCTAGGTGTGTGTGTTTTCTTTAATTATTTTCTGTGTTTTATGACCGAGCCGTGATTAATGCTTTTTACTTTGATCACTGTTGTATTTAGGTGACAGTTGATGCAAGTCATTATCTCTAAAAGGTGGATCAAACCATTGTGTTATAGCGCTGGAATTTATTGTGCGTGCTCATTATGTTCTTCTAAGCAGTTTATACAGCACAGTAGATCTCCAGAGCCACAGCTCAAAGCTCCTGGGGCTCAATGCAAAAGGCATATCTGGGCTAACCACAAAGCTTCTAATTACATCCTACTCTGCCCTAAATAATGTTGCGCAGGATTTCTATACCTGGAAAAAAATTTACTGTTCAGGGATCTGGTCTTACAACGGGGTCTACTAGATTTCTGCCACGGAAGGGCTGCAGTCCGGAGGAGTAAACCAGAGGCAGGAAGGGTTGCCAAGCAGGATCAAAGCCATGAGGTCTTGTTAGGAACAAAATCATAAAGCAAATGTGTAGTCAAATGTCAATTCGAGGCCAAGGACTGGGGATAATCAGGACAAAACACAGGAACACAGCACAGAGGCATATGCCAGAACAGCAGAGCTATTGACTGGCAGTGGGAACTAATTCTCAGGGGTTTAAATAGTGAGCAGCCCATACTCAGTGCTTACAACAGGAAGAAACACAACCTGGAACTAATTCTCAGGAGTTTAAATGGTGAGCGGACCCATCCAATGCTGGCAACAGGAAAATACAACCTGGAACTAATTCTCAGGGGTTTAAATAGTGAGCAGACCCATCCACTGCTGACAACAGGAAGAAACACATCCTGGAACTAATTCTCAGGGGTTTAAATAGTGAGCCATCCTACTCAGTGTTGTCAACAGGAAAAAATACAACCTGGAACTAATTTTCAGGATTTAAATAATGAGCAGTCCCACCCAGTGCTGACAACAGGACAGCAACACAACCTGGAACTAATTCTCAGGAGTTTAAATAGTGAGCAGCCCATAGTCAGTGCCGACAACAGGAAGAAACACAACCTGGAACTAATTCTCAGGAGTTTAAATAGTGAGTAGTCCCACCCAGTGCTGACAACAGGAAGAAACACAACCTGGAACTAATTTTCAGGGTCTAAATAGTGAGCAGTCCCACCCAGTGCTGACACCATGATAGCAACACAACAGCAGAATTTTACCCCATAGCTACTGGACTGGCCAGATCCACAAGTCCCAGGAATTAAACAGGGCTACTGAGTAGCCACTCTGTTGGCCGATGAGCAGAGCATGAGTAGAGTGAACACGCACGAATGACACAGCATCAACCTCTAAAACATTGATGTTTATGGCCTATACTTAGCATAGTCCGATATCGGTAACGATCTGGTGATTAGCTGCCCAGCAATTGTAATGTCTTCATTGTTGACTAGACACACTGCCGTTCATTTGATAGTGGCTGAGACTGGTATTACAACTTAGTCCCATTCAAGAGACTGAGGTGTGGGAGAAGGGTCAATAAATAACCTGTCCAATTTATTTATTTTCTTCCATTTTACTTTGAGAATGAATATTAAGATAATAATTCACTGATCCTATCTCTGCTACCTATATTGGTGGGGTGGTGGTCATGACTGATTAAAATGTTCTACGTGGAGTATTTTTATTACTATGAGAAAAAAGGTAGGCGTTTAGAAATAATTTCCGTAAGTGATTATTAATGTTTTTTGGTGGATATATGTTTTCATTACATTAATGAGGTTGTCCACTACTTTTACATCTGTGATCAGCCGGCTTCGACGCCAATCAGCTGTTATCAGAAGTCCTCACTTGCCGAGCTGCCCCATCTTTTGGTAGTTGCCGGGGCTTGGTACTGCACATCCGCCTCCTATTCAAAGCAGTAAGAGGGGAGTGTGTAGTATATCAAGCCCCGGCCACTACAAATAGACGGCCCAGCTTGGCAAGTGAGGACTTACGGCCGGCGGCCACCACCAACATCGATAACAGGAGATGATCAGACCATGTTCTGTACGGTCAGACACAGTCATTACATAGTACACAGCAGGGGCACATAAGATTATCTCAGCACAGGAACATTTTATGTAATCACATCCAGTTGTGGGAATTATTATTCCAAGATCTATTGCTTAACTAAACTTTTGTTTGCTGGAAAATCCCTTTAATCATCCCCAGAAATTGTGTCCTAAAAAATTGGTTTAATAATTGGAAAGGATTAACTTTTTTTTAATAATTATAATTTTTATTGAAACATTTTCATATTCAACAAAAAACAGACTTGAAAAAGGAGTAAAGATTAGTATATTACAATGAAAACAGAGTAAATCAGCATTGTGATATAGATGGAACATACTAGGGTGATATACAAATGTATTATATATATATACTAGCTGAAGAGCCCGGCGTTGCCTGGGCATAGTAAATATCTGTGGTTAGTTATAGCACCTCACTTCTCTTATTTTCCTATCACGCCTCTCATTTTCCCCATCACATCTTTCATTTTCCCCCTCACATCTCTCATTTTCTCCCTCACACCTCTCATTTTCCCCCTCACTCCTCTTATTTTCCCCCTCACTCCTCTCATTCCCCCCTAACACTTGTCATTTCGACCTCACATCTGTCATTTTCCGATCACTCCACTATTTTCCCTCACTCCTCTCATTTTGCACTCACACCTTTTCATTTTCACCTCACACCTCTCATTTTCACCTCAGTATATACATGTTTGTCATCTCCCTTATATATAGTATACACCTGTATGTCATCTCCTGTATATAGTATATACCTGTATGTCATCTCCCCTGTATATAGTATATACCTGCTGTGTGTCATCTCCCCTGTATATAGTATATACCTGTATGTCATCTCCTCCTATATATAGTACTAGACTGTGGCCCGATTCTAAAGCATCGGGTATTCTAGAATATACATGTCCCCGTAGTATGTGATTCGCGGCAGATTGTGCCCTTCGCTGATTGGTCGAGGCAACCTTTATGACATCATCATCGCCATGGCAACCATTATGACATCTACGTCGATACTGTGCCCATCGCTGATTGGCAGACGCGGGATTTCCAGGACAGACAGACAGACAGAAAGACAGACAGACAGACAGACGGAAAAACCCTTAGACAATTATATATATAGATACACCTGTATGTAATCTCCTCCTGTATATAGTATATACCTGTGTGTCATCTCACCTATATATAGTATATATCTGTGTGTCATCTCCTCCTGTATATAGTATATACCTGTATGTCATCTCCTCCTATACATAGCATATACCTGTATGTCATTTCCTCCTGTATATACTATATACCTGTAGGTAATCTGCTCCTGTATATAGTATATACCTGTGTGTCATCTCCTCCTGTATATAGTATATACCTGTATGTCATCTCCTCCTGTATGTAGTATGTACCTGTATGTCATCTCCTCCTCTATATAGTATATACCTGTGTATCATCTCTCCTGTATATAGTATATATCTGTGTGTCATCTCCTCCTGTATATACAGGTCCTTCTCAAAAAATTAGCATATAGTGTTAAATTTCATTATTTACCATAATGTAATGATTACAATTAAACTTTCATATACTATAGATTCATTATCCACCAACTGAAATTTGTCAGGTCTTTTATTGTTTTAATACTGATGATTTTGGCATACAACTCCTGATAACCCAAAAAACCTGTCTCAATAAATTAGCATATCAAGAAAAGGTTCTCTAAATGACCTATTACCCTAATCTTCTGAATCAACTAATTAACTCTAAACACATGCAAAAGATACCTGAGGCTTTTAAAAACTCCCTGCCTGGTTCATTACTCAAAACCCCCATCATGGGTAAGACTAGCGACCTGACAGATGTCAAGAAGGCCATCATTGACACCCTCAAGCAAGAGGGTAAGACCCAGAAAGAAATTTCTCAACAAATAGGCTGTTCCCAGAGTGCTGTATCAAGGCACCTCAATGGTAAGTCTGTTGGAAGGAAACAATGTGGCAGAAAACGCTGTACAACGAGAAGAGGTGACCGGACCCTGAGGAAGATTGTGGAGAAGGACCGATTCCAGACCTTGGGGAACCTGAGGAAGCAGTGGACTGAGTCTGGTGTGGAAACATCCAGAGCCACCGTGCACAGGCGTGTGCAGGAAATGGGCTACAGGTGCCGCATTCCCCAGGTAAAGCCACTTTTGAACCATAAACAGCGGCAGAAGCGCCTGACCTGGGCTACAGAGAAGCAGCACTGGACTGTTGCTAAGTGGTCCCAAGTACTTTTTTCTGATGAAAGCAAATTTTGCATGTCATTAGGAAATCAAGGTGCCAGAGTCTGGAGGAAGACTGGGGAGAAGGAAATGCCAAAATGCCTGAAGTCCAGTGTCAAGTACCCACAGTCAGTGATGGTGTGGGGTGCCATGTCAGCTGCTGGTGTTGGTCCACTGTGTTTCATCAAGGGCAGGGTCAATGCAGCTAGCTATCAGGAGATTTTGGAGCACTTCATGCTTCCATCGGCTGAAATGCTTTATGGAGATGAAGATTTCATTTTTCAGCACGACCTGGCACCTGCTCACAGTGCCAAAACCACTGGTAAATGGTTTACTGACCATGGTATTACTGTGCTCAATTGGCCTGCCAACTCTCCTGACCTGAACCCCATAGAGAATCTGTGGGATATTGTGAAGAGAAAGTTGAGAGACGCAAGACCCAACACTCTGGATGAGCTTAAGGCCGCTATTGAAGCATCCTGGGCCTCCATAACATCTCAGCAGTGTCACAGGCTGATTGCCTCCATGCCACGCCGCATTGAAGCAGTCATTTCTTCCAAAGGATTCCCGACCAAGTATTGAGTGCATAACTGAACATTATTATTTGATGTTTTTTTTGTTTGGTATTAAAAAACACTTTTATTTGATTGGTCGGGTGAAATATGCTAATTTATTGAGACAGGTTTTTTGGGTTATCAGGAGTTGTATGCCAAAATCATCAGTATTAAAACAATAAAAGACCTGACAAATTTCAGTTGGTGGATAATGAATCTATAGTATATGAAAGTTTAATTGTAATCATTACATTATGGTAAATAATGAAATTTAACACTATATGCTAATTTTTTGAGAAGGACCTGTAGTATATACCTGTGTGTCATCTCCCCTGTAAATAGTATATACCTGTGTGTCATCGCCTCCTGTATATAGTATATATCTGTATGTCATCTCCTCCTGTATTAGACCTCGTTCACACGTTATTTGGTCAGTATTTTTACCTCAGTATTTGTAAGCTAAATTGGCAGCCTGATAAATCCCCAGCCAACAGGAAGCCCTCCCCCCTGGCAGTATATATTAGCTCACACATACACATAATAGACTGGTCATGTGACTGACAGCTGCCGGATTCCTATATGGTACATTTGTTGCTCTTGTAGTTTGTCTGCTTATTAATCAGATTTTTATTTTTGAAGGATAATACCAGACTTGTGTGTGTTTTAGGGCGAGTTTCGTGTGTCAAGTTGTGTGTGTTGAGTTGCGTGTGGCGACACGCATGTAGCGACTTTTGTGAGATGAGTTTTGTGTGGCGACATGCGTGTAGCAACTTTTTGTGTGTCGAGTTGCATGTGACAGGTTAGTGTAGCAAGTTGTGTGCAGCAAGTTTTGCGCATGGCGAGTTTTGCGCGTGGGGAGTTTTATGTGTGGTGCCTTTTGAGTATGTGCAAGTTTTGTGTGAGGCAACTTTTGCATGTGTTGCAACTTTTGTGCATGTGGCAATTTTTCCACGTGTGCAAGTTTTGCGTGTGGCGAGTTTTCCATGAGGTGAGTTTTGCACGTGTGGCGAGTTTTGCATGTGGAGAGTTTTGTGCGTGGCGAGTTTTGAGCGGCGACTTTTGTGTTTCGACTTTTATGTGGCGAGGTTGGTGTATGTGTGGTGAAATGTGCGCTGAGGGTGGTATATGTGTTCGAGCACGTGGTAGTGTGTGGTGCATTTTGTGTGTGTGTTCATATCCCCGTGGTGGTGTGGTGATTATCCCATGTCGGGGCCCCACCTTAGCAACTGTACAGTATATACTCTTTGGCGCCATCGCTCTCATTCTTTAAGTCCCCCTTGTTCACATCTGGCAGCTGTTAATTTACCTCCAACACTTTTCCTTTCATTTTTTCCCCATTATGTAGATAGGGGCAAAATTGTTTGGTGAATTGGAAAGCGCGGGGTTAAAATTTCACCTCACAACACAGCTTTGACGCTCTCGGGGTCCAGACGTGTGACTGTGCAAAATTTTGTGGCTGTAGCTGCGATGGTTCAGATGCCAATCCCGGACATACACACATACACACATTCAGCTTTATATATTAGATATATATATATATATATATATATATATATATATATATATATATATATATATATATATATATACACTCACCGGCCACTTTATTAGGTACACCTGTCCAACTTCTTGTTAACACTTAATTTCTAATCAGCCAATCACATGGCGGCAACTCAGTGCATTTAGGCATGTAGACATGGTCAAGACAATCTCCTGCAGTTCAAACCGAGCATCAGTATGGGGAAGAAAGGTGATTTGAGTGCCTTTGAACGTGGCATGGTTGTTGGTGCCAGAAGGGCTGGTCTGAGTATTTCAGAAACTGCTGATCTACTGGGATTTTCACGCACAACCATCTCTAGGGTTTACAGAGAATGGTCCGAAAAAGAAAAAAAATCCAGTGAGCGGCAGTTCTGTGGGCGGAAATGCCTTGTTGATGCCAGAGGTCAGAGGAGAATGGGCAGACTGGTTCGAGCTGATAGAAAGGCAACAGTGACTCAAATCGCCACCCGTTACAACCAAGGTAGGCCTAAGAGCATCTCTGAACGCACAGTGCGTCGAACTTTGAGGCAGATGGGCTACAGCAGCAGAAGACCACACCGGGTACCACTCCTTTCAGCTAAGAACAGGAAACTGAGGCTACAATTTGTACAAGCTCATCGAAATTGGACAGTAGAAGATTGGAAAAACGTTGCTTGGTCTGATGAGTCTCGATTTCTGCTGCGACATTTGGATGGTAGGGTCAGAATTTGGCGTAAACAACATGAAAGCATGGATCCATCCTGCCTTGTATGGAGCATCTTTGGGATGTGCAGCCGACAAATCTGCGGCAACTGTGTGATGCCATCATGTCAATATGGACCAAAATCTCTGAGGAATGCTTCCAGCACCTTGTTGAATCTATGCCATGAAGAATTGAGGCAGTTCTGAAGGCAAAAGGGGTCCAACCCGTTACTAGCATGGTGTACCTAATAAAGTGGCCGGTGAGTGTATATATATATATATATATATATATATATATATATATATATATATATATATATATATATATATATATATATATATATATATACAACATTAAAAAGCAAAGGGGTAGGCATACTAGACATACAAATAGAAGAAGGGAAAGGGGATGAGTAAAGGTGGTTGGAGCGATATATGACCTAGTGAATAAAGTTCATAAATATTGAAAAGTACCCAAAAGGTGTCCCATGGGGACCAAATGAGGATGAATCTCTAAATCTTTTCATCATTCAGAGCAGTGTGATATTCAAAATTTATGATATCTTTGATCCAGTTGTATAAGTGATATATAGATGGGGGGAGGTTTGTTTCCAATGAGAAGCTATCAAACATCTTGTGGCCTTCAGTATGTGTAGGAGAAGCCTAACATATATTTTGCTGGCAAATATTAAGTTCAAAGTTGTTAATGATAGGTTTAAATCAGTGTTTCCCAAACTCCAGTCCTCACGGAACCCCACAGGTCATGTTCTCAGGATTTCCCTAGTATTGCACAGGTGGTGGAAGTTTCATCAAGCCCTCAGGAATTCTCTCACCTGTGCAACACTATGGAAATCCTGAAAACATGACCTGTGGGGTCCGTGAGGACTGGAGTTTGGGAAACACTGGTCTAAATCAAAGACTTGTTCAATCATAGTTTGTACGTTGGGAGGGAGCAGTCCCAGAATAGGTGGAAGATGGACCCTGTCAACAAGGCACATCTCCAACACAAGGAGGAAATAGATGGATCTAATTTGTATAGAAGCTCAGGGGTGTGGTACCAAAAATGGAGGCTCTTCTATTGGTTATCTTTTTAAAGGATAAAAGATGGCTACTCTCGACCATACAGATCTCCAATCAGCGTTGCTTAAAGCTCTACCCAGGTGACATTCCTAGTTGAGCATATATGGGTGCCTAGTCAAGGAATTTCCGTCAGGATTTTGTGTAATGTTATAGACCTCGGAGAGTAAGTCTTTCGTTGAGGGACCATTTCTACAAAGTCTTTTAAAGGAAGTTGGGATGGAAACTTGTAAACTGTGAAATAGAGCTGAAGCAAAATGCCTGATCTTAATTTATAGGAATAACGGGAGCATAGGAATGGCTAATTTAGATCTTATGTCAAAGTCCTTGTAAAAAGGATTAACATTGTAAGGAAAGCTGTGAAAATGCAGACCAAAGAGAAATATCATCTCATTTGTCTGTTGATGTGTTTGTTCATTTTTTTTAGGGGTTGAATACTTTTACAACATTGCAACACATGGTATATTCTACATATTTAGTATAGTACAGCAGGTTCACGACTAGGCTGACGTGCTTTCTTTTTTAATCCGTGCCCTCGGGGGGAGTTTGTTCTCATATGAGTTCTATCATATTTCGAAAACAGATATTCTTTTGGAAACAAATGTTGAGAATGAAAGATTATACTGGAGAGGGCACTCTCTGAAGGCTGCATTGTTTTTTGCTTATTGGAGTAAATGGATTGTAAGTGTACGACTGCTAGCTCACCCCCATAGTAAACTAAAGGAACTATCAAAAAATCCTAATTTCTCCTGCAGTGCCACTAAAATGAAAGGGCCAGGTATGTACTTTGCAATGACTCTGCAGTCTGACCAGTAAAATGAGCTCTAAATTGCAAAATAATGGAGTAAATGTAAACCTGATTTCAAGGGTACTCCACTCTAGGCAATTCTTACTTATCCATTGGGTAGGTCCTATCTGTTAGATCAGACCAATCACCCAAATTATGTCGACCTCTGCTCTAGCTGCAATACTTCAGGCTCAGACTAGAAGTGTTAAATAGATACTAAGACCCCCACTGATCACCAGAATGGGGGATTTGTTTTCCCTCTTCTACAAAATCGCGGTCAAGCAAACTAGAATATAGTAGATCGTAAATGATGCCTTCCACTTAGCTCCTCGGGGCCGCGATTTTGCAGCCTGGGGAGAACAGAACACAAAAGCAGCGGGTAAGCGATAACTTGTTTAGACTAGTAGAGGAGGGCGATATCACGTTGAATGGGTTGCGGTGCGGTAAATGAGAAACCTTTTATGTACCAGAACAGTGCTTTAGTGTCCCAACGCGTTTTGGCGCTGGATCGTCACCTTTCTTAAAGTAGAAAACCAGTTCAGATTTGATTTTTTTTTTTGCCTTGAGAAAGGCGCCACTCTGATGCCGAAACGCGTTGGAACACTAAAGAACCATTTCAATGTGATATCGTCCTCAGCTACTATGGTTCATCTGGAAGAAGTCTTTCTTGTCCAGCCACAGGGCCGCATTGACAATTACACGGGACGTCACACAACACCGCCAGATGAGCTCATACTCCTGCCTTTCACTAACCTTACCTCGACGCGTGTGCGCCTTTATCCCCCAAACAGTTCTTCAGCTTGTTTAGACTGGCAAACCCCGTTAGGATGGTGCATGAAGTAGAAATGTGCCCTAGTTTTATCTTGCTTTGTGCACATTTTTTCATACTGACTCCAAAATGCATGCTTCTTGCACCGTTCCCCAGAAAGTTAGGGCTTGTGCAAACCTGTGTGCAGGGGTCTGGGAGACTGGTTAGCGGTATATGGAGTCCATAGAAGCAATCTTCTGTTCACACATAGCAGCGATAATGTGCAATGCTTTCTAGTTATGTCATGTTGTTTCCTGCCTCACTACTGAGTCCTGGGCAAAGGTTCCAGACTCGTCTGCCTCTCAAGGCCGATTGTTCTTTCTTGCCAGGAGCCGCCTTCTGGTTCTGTCGTGATTTACAACTCTGGCTGGGATTGTCGCAAACAATTGATCATAAGCCACAGTGAGGTTTTTATTTGAAATATTAATCCTTGAAATGAAATCATAAGATACCAGACCTGCCGAGTGCGGTGTAAACAATCTATTATCGTCATGTACTACAGCAAACAACTGCAAAACAAAGCGATTTGTCAGTGCTGAGAGGTTTTATGGCCAAACACTCATTGTACTGACTAAGTGCTGGCTTTCAACTCTGTTCTTCCGGCGAAACAAGATATTAGGTTTTTATATTATTTTTATTTTTTCTTTAAAAAGTCTATTCTCATTGATTACATTCCTGTGTCTTTAATTACATCATGACCTCTGAAGGTGAAGAAGCTGAATGTGTTTTTTTTTGCTAAAAATATTCTGCCATTTTGCTGCTGCACAGTATGTGCAGGTCCTTCTCTTAGCTGGCTGCTCTGCAACAGAGGCACAGATGTATCAGAGCTCTGTATCTAGCCTCTCTTGGATTTCTCCTCCTCTCTCTCAGTGTTAGAGATAACAAGAAGGTGGGGAGGAATCTTTTACACAAATCCGGATGTTGAGAGGTGGAAAAGTATTGTTCTTAGAAAAGGCTGTACATAAGGAAGTATATTAAAAACCATAAGAAAAATAAAATGTGGAATTAATTGTGTGTAAATTTTAACTTAAAGGTTTGCTCCACTACTGCTCCACTACTTATTGATCTACTCTAGGGGCAGGTAATCAATGTCAGATTGGTGGGGGTCCAACACCTAGCACCCTCCCAGTGATCAGCTGTTCTCAGTGTCGGACATATGTTAGCAGTTGTGAAGCAAAGCTTTGTGAACTGTGTAGTGGCTGCGGCCAGGTTTTGCCTCTCTTGGAATAAATAGGGGTAGTTCTGCAGTACCCAGCTGTGACTACTACATAGTTGATGGAATTGTACTTTTCAGCTGTGCAACTTCTAACATCTGGCCGGTGGAAGTGCCAGGTTTTGGCCCCCCACTGATCTGACATTGATAGCCTATTCTTAGTGTAGACCCTCGATAACAAAAAGTCATGAAGAAAAGTTGAGCTAAGTCAGGGTACCCCAATACACATTAGATGATTGTCCAGTTCCTAAAAAAATCAGCAGGTTCAGCCAACTTTAAAGGGATTTTTCAAGTTACCGTAATATTTTTTTTTTACTCTGCAGACTTAGTCTATATGTAAAAATAGAAAAATGAGCCTTACATACACTTTGAAAGTTCAGTGCTTCCTCTCCGACACTGCCCCTGTTTTTGCTGACGTGGATGGAGCAGTGACTTCACTACTACAGCCTGTTTCTGCTGGACCCATGACGATTTAGCCCAGTGATTGGCTGCAGCAGTCACCTGTTGTAGTTGTGATGTTACTGCTGCAGTCTTGTCAACAAAGACTAGGGCAACAGCAGAGAGGTAGTGCTGGGCCGGAAGCAGATAAGTGAGGGTCGTGTTCTTTTCTTTTCTTTTTTTTTTACTTACAGCAATGTTGTGGAGTTACTAAAAACCTTTAACCTGGAAAATCCCCAAAATCTAATGTGTATTGAGTCCTTAAAAATTTATAACTGTTTGATGGATGTTACATTTGAGGAGGATACTGGTAAGTTATTACTTTCGTGCAAATTGTTAACATCATAAACAAGGCCTTTTTCAAAAGAACCGACACCAGGTCCAGATACGAGACAGCTCTGCAAGCAGTAGAGGGGAAAGGAAGCATTGAATGACAGCTGTGGATGATCTAACAGACATGTCTCATTATCACTCATTAAGAAGCATAGTTAGAGATAATCTGTCATCTGACCTATCTATAAGATATGGGAACCATTGTCTGCCTTACAGGAGAGCTCTTATGGACATATGTTACCAATGGGCCCCATGTTATACCATTATACACCTGTAGTGGCGGGTGTAATAAAAATATGCAGGGGCTTGTTACTAGTGATGAGTGAAGGTGCTTGGATGAGGTCTTATCTGAGCATGCTCGGATGCTAACCGAGTGTATTCGGCCTGCTCCCAAAATATGTTTGAATACCCACGGCCACTGTTAGACAGCCGTGAGACATGCAGGTGCGGAGACTCCAACATATTTTTCGAGCACTCCGAAGACACTCAGCACCCAAGCGTGCTCGGCTAAGGCCATCATCTGCCAAGACCTATGGTGATCTTATTGCTAGTTGGTCTAAAGAAAACAGGTTGACTAAATCAAACAACCTCTTAAAGGCACACTACTGTCTATTCTAAATGGTGCCAGCATTCTTCTCCTTTGGGGCAGGGGTTAGGAATAAGGCCACATTTACGTATGCTTTGTGGGAAATGGGACATAAAGGAAATGATCACTCAACGTGGAGATTTACTGTACACATATCTTATATATCCTTGTTAGAGATGAGAGGACTTGTGGAAGCTCGGGTTCTGGTACTCAAACTGTACCCAAAATTAAACCCCATTGAAAACAATGGGGACCCGAACTTTGGACTTGGAAAAATCTCTCTCTCTTAGTCTGTCCTCCCAAACTTCCCCCAGAACTCTGAACATTAAAACGGACTTCCGGGAGAAGTTTATGTTCGGAGTTTAGCACCGGACACTACCTGTCCAGTACGAACCTTAAACTTTTAAGTTGGGGTTCGCTCATCTCTAATCCTTATCTGGAACAAGATAAAAAGATCAAAATAAAACATTTGTAGATCATGTTTGATATTGATCATATCTGGCCTTATAAGTCTTTCAATAAGATACTTGAGAACCCCTTCTGTACAGTGCATGACTATACTAGAGGTGCCCGGGGCAAGCCTGCCCTAACCCGAGCTTTGTTGTGTTCATGTCGTCTTTTGTTTATATGCCCATTTAAATAATTTCTGTTTTGTCATCTTTGTCCCCTCCTTAAAGGGGACGTTCACATCTGTAGCACTCCTGGCACAGCAGGAGTGTCATCTCCAAGCTGGGCCTGTGACGTGTCCAAACATCTGGTCAAACAGGTTTCTGTCTCCTGCGTTGAGAGACTGTCTAACGTCTAACGCTGCATTGGGAGGTAGATTTTCCTCGTGTACAGACGACTGAGAAACATTCTCTTGCTCTTTTGTTTCAGCAAACTTAAGAGTTGGAAGCGAGATGTGAAATGGCTGCACGCCGTGTCCGGAGAGTGGTTCGAGGAGATCCAGAAGAAAAAGTTTAAGAATGATCCAGACGTGAGGAGCTTAGTGAGGTCACCTCTGACCCATCATCTGAAGGAGAAAACCCCTAAAGGCGGTGAGTCGGGGAAGCTTTGATGTAGGAGGAGGTGGGTCGTCTGTCAACAACAATGTAAATAACGAGTTTCACTTATTTAAACAGTAGTAAATCACAAAGTAGCCGAGTAATGATTGACAAAAAGATTAAGAGGTCCTCAGATCTGGCCAAAAAGTAACTATTAGGGGGCGAAAGGCATTGACCTGTAATAACCCTTAGGTTACATGCTCATCTAAAACATGCATTATTAGTAAAAGTAAACACTCGAGCTGTTGTCAGACACGATGTGTGTTGTCAGGTGCAATGTCTGTTTTTTGAGAAGGTCTGGTAAAACTGGCAGATGTCCTCTTGTAGGACATTTTGATTAATGGTTCTGTGAGTATGGCTGGGATAATGTAGAGCTATAAAAGTTCCAATCACACTGACTTCCCAGAAATTATCAGGATATTGGTTATTAATTGGCTTTTAACCGTATGGGGACTGGAAAAGTTTTCGAGTAGTTTGCAGTTCTACAGGCTACATGTGCAAAATCGGGTAAGACTGGGTGTGGAATAGTACTCAAGTCCTCCACTGTGTGTTATTTTCTCCCATCTTATATACAAAATATATTCAAAATTACATGTGATCAGGAACGTTTTTAATAAGACCAGTAGTATTGATGATGTGAATGTTTGGTTGTTGTCTACCCCCACGGTCTTACAGTTCTTACGAGAGATTGGTATTATAGAGGAGTTTTTTTTAGTAAGCATTTTTATTTTCCATAAAATAAGATTTCCTGAACATTTTTTCTTAGTACTCTGTCCTGCTGTTCCTCTTTTATTCCTTCTAGAAATCTATAAGTAAATTGACAACTAGGTTTTAATTATTGGGAAGGGGGTTGTCCAGCCTGAAATTGTCCAATCAGCACTAACAGGATAGAGACACAGCCCTCTGTCATAGAAAAAGGTAACACAAAGTTGTCAACTTATTTGTAAATGTTTGGGAGGAATAACAGAGGAATGATGCAAGGTTGAGTTAGAAAATAAAAAATCCAGAAAAGAATTGTTTAAAAATGTTTTCGAAAAAGCTGAGAATTCTATAAATTACCGTAAATAAAAAGACAGTCATACTCACATTATTGATCTCTAAACTTCTGGGTCCCCGACAGGTCTTTGATCCAGCAATGACTTGTTGCCACAGACATGTGGCTGCTGCAGCCAATCACTGAAATCACTACTACAGCCAGTGATTGACTGCAGCAGGCAAATGTCAGAAAAGTAAGAACAGAGACAGGCAGGGAACCTGGAAAAGTGTGGAACAGGAATAGCGTAGGTGCGTAAGGTAAGTGAGGTGACAGGGATACCTTGCAAATGGCTTCTCTAGGGAAACAACTTTTGCTTAGAAGATTTTGAAGTAAGTTAAGGGACAGATTTCTGTTTCAGTTTAGAATATATTTGTGCCAGTTTTGGCTATACACCATATTAATGAGTCCTCAGCCCTGGATGCTTCAGAAAAGTGGTTAAAGTCCCTGCAGCTCTTGTACCAAACTTGACCAACACCTCTCTTTTTGGAAAAGTGTATAAAAGGGGTTGATGCTGCTGTAGGAGGGGGGAGATGGCGGGTCACTTGTCTGGTGAGCTGGTACTAAGAAATACACCCAGGTGTCTCCATTTTGTATTGATGCAATAATAGTCAGGCGCTGGTCACCCCTTACACTCTCAGGTGGTCCATTATTACTATTTCAGGTCTTTGTTATGTACATGGCCTGTTATTGTAGAAAGTGTCTCACTATGTGCAGAGCAATTTTCTTTCCCCGGGGCATTCATATACAGTGTAGGTAGGACAACAAATTGAGGCACGTGATGTGTTTTGTCTCTGTTCATCATCATTATTCATTGTTGATTTAGAGGCGACAGATCATCGGAACATTAGATCATTATTTTTTGCATTTGCATAGAGCTATTGGTTGTAGGGAGTGGAGTCATGATGGTTTATAGATGACGTTAGGCCTAATTATTCTTTTCAAAATAAGCAGATCTGCAGCACCCGACAGCGGCCGCGACACAGTGACAGAGCTGAGCTGTTCCATATATTTACATCCGACTGCCGCTAGAGGAGAGAACAGCTGATCTGTGGAGGAGCCGGGTGTCAGAACCTTATTGGTCTTATATTGATCAGTATAAATGTGGTGGAAACCCCCTTTACGGCCTTGTTGCACAGAGCAATGATCAGCGGAACCTAGTTTCATAGGAATGTCCTTTCTCTTTTTAAATCAGATACATTTTTATAGCAAAATTTAAATCAACAGACAATCTCAATATTGCCAAATTTAACAGGATCACAAATTTCAAAATTACCTTCCCTCCCCTCCTATTACATATAGGAACAGCAAATGATTAATAATACAGCCTTCATTCGGGATCATCTTCTCTCCACCCATGATGTCCACAATGTCTCAAATTTTTCCCCCCTTTTCTTTTAACATAAATATTCTTCTCTATGTTCACAGTAGAATCAGATTGTCTATGAAATTCTCTCAGCGTCAGCGGTTCTTCATTTATCCAGTATCTGGCGATTAGTTTCCGCGCAATATATAGTAATCTAGCTATTACCGCCTTATATTTATTATGTACCCGAATCTCCTCCATGTATCCCAGAATACACACCACTGGATTCTTCTCAGCTATACGCTCCCTCCACGGCATTAACCACTGCTATCTTATATGGGTTGTAAAATAGTGCTCACTAACGCGTTGGGGAATACTTGCTTGGCACGGGATTAAGCAGTCAGGCACGGTTGCTCCACGTAAACAGTCTTATTCGGTTTATTAGACATCATAAACCATAACACAAACAGTTCATTATATACATAAATGGAACACTTTGACCTCCGACAGTCTGTTCCAATGGCAGATACGTGCCTGCCCGTAGCCCCTTGTTATCTGGAGTTACCTGACTGGAGCTCCAACTCCACACAATGACTCCTGCCAGTGCTGGTTCACAGGGGGAAAACTGCCTCCCCGGGATCACCGTCCTTGTGACCAGCGCACCTCGGATAGTCCAGACCCGCAGTAGGAATTGTAGCTTCCCCAATACAGAAGTCGTCTCAGGCTCTGTAGATGCAGCCTCTCCATGTGCTTTCAGGAAGTCCAGTCACAGGCACTTCCAACACACAGGCCATCAGTCCATGGTCTCACCAGGTGCTTGCAGGACTCCAGTCCATCCCAGGACAATCCAACACCTTGACCATTCCAGGACTCACACTCTCACCAGGTGCTTGCAGGACTCCAGTCCATCCCAGGACAATCCAACACCCTGAGCATTCAGGTCCACAGTCTTTCTAAGTGCTTCCAGGACGTCTCCTCCCAAGAGACTCCAACACAGACCTGACCTTGCACGTGGACCATACAGATCCAAACACTTTCCATTATGTAGTTTGTAACCACACCCACAGGTGAGGTATGGATCACATGGGCTGGTTACGTGATCCTGACATCACTGCAGGTCCTCAAACACCCACACTTCCCACAGGTAAAAGGGGTACAGTGAGCACCCTCACCCAGTGGTGAGGTATGTGGGTAGCCAGACCCTCCCATCTTTCATAGCTACCCGCAACCCAGACCCAGATGCACTAAAACAACATTTTAGTGCTCATGTGCACCAAAGACAAAATACTCCGGGTTGCATTGCAGGCAGCAGCTCCCCATGTCATAGGGAGGCTTACAGCGCAGAAGACCTCCTCCTCTGCGACACATACCGGCCATTCACCACAATGCCGGACACTGTCTCACTATCCCCATTACGCCTCCATGCGTGTCCTGGGGAGCACATACAGCGCCCCCTAGATGTAGCAGGGGTCACTGCATCACAGGGTTCAGCCTTGGACTCTGCCATAGCGTATGGAGGATCCCTGCCCCTTCAGCCTGGCAGGAATGTTCTTTCTCAATCATTGTCCCATGTAAACATCAATCACCCAACAAACACAAACGCTCATATCTTACCTGATATAATATTTTATGTAGCAGTACAACAACCCATGTAAATGGCAATGTGCTGTTCATCCGCATACTGTTTGTTCATTCATGTAATTGGAAGCATAACGAACATTGTCTTTTGTTACTGTACCTGTGTAAAAGACCCCTTCCAGTTAACTTGTGCCTAGTAATGAGCCTTACAACTCAGTTGTCATCACATTTACAAATCTCTTTACACATTAGACTTAAAGGAGTTTTCTGCCCCTTTGTTCAGCTTGACATCTAGCCCCAGTGGGCTAATAAAGGAAAAAAATGCATATACCGTACTTATCATTCAGTCACCTGCCGTTCCTCCAGGCTGCTGGCCATGTTCCCTACTGGTCTCTTCTCCTTATTGTTGATTGCCTATAGCAGTCATATGACCAAGTGCTAAAAAAACAAAAACAAAAAAAAACCCTATATACAGGTCCTTCTCAAAAAATTAGCATATAGTGTTAAATTTCATTATTTACCATAATGTAATGATTACAATTAAACTTTCATATATTATAGATTCATTATCCACCAACTGAAATTTGTCAGGTCTTTTATTGTTTTAATACTGATGATTTTGGCATACAACTCCTGATAACCCCAAAAACCTGTCTCAATAAATTAGCATATGAAGAAAAGGTTCTCTAAATGACCTATTACCCTAATCTTCTGAATCAACTAATTAACTCTAAACACATGCAAAAGATACCTGAGGCTTTTAAAAACTCCCTACCTGGTTCATTACTCAAAACCCCCATCATGGGTAAGACTCATGGGCGGACACACCGCATGTTCAGCCTGTGCAGCTGCACAGGGGCCCAGGAGGACAGGGGGCCCGATCAGCTGCTCAAATATCTTACTCTCTCATAGAGCCAGCGGCTGCATCTACACTAAGAGGAGAGGAAGGGGCCGTACCGAGTCTTTTGCTGTCAGAGAGGGGCCTCTTCCTCTCTTCTGAGTTGATGCTGCCGCTGGCTCTTTGATATGATAAAGGAGCCCGGGATCACTGGACGCGCCCCCTGGAATCCTTGGACACGCCCCCAGCTTCTCTTCCTGGTTGGTGCAGGGCAGGCAGGAACAGGCCTGGTAAGTATGGCTGATCTCAGCCAGTCCTGTCTCCTGCCTCCTCCTCACTGCCTCTGACTGCTGCTGGGAACAGCCTCTGAGCAGTCAGTACATCTGACACCTCTGCTGCCTCCTGAGCAGTTCTGACAACTGAACTGCTTGATCAATGTTCACATGAGAGATCACATCAATCCCCCTGTAGCTACCTCCACCTCCTGTACCGAGGGGGCCTTTTTGGAAAACTGCGGCACTGGCCCATTCAGATGCAGGAGCTGCAGTGTGAATGCTGCTTGAGTGGCCAGTGCAGCCATTCCTCAGTAAAGACCCCTCAGTACAGGGGTGGTAAGTGGCTACGGGGGGAGGGTAGGTTGATGTGATGGCCGATGTTCACATGGGTCAGGCACCTGACAGAACTTCTCAGGAGGAAGAAGTCTCAGATCCACTGACTACGGGGAGAACACTCTGCAGCTATCAGAGGTATTGAAGAGGCAGGAGGACTGGCGAGAGCTGGAGATTTGGCCAGTAAGTGCTGATGGAGGACTGAAGACCTCCAGGATGGAGCTGCTGGAGATGGAAGAATGCACCTGCTAGAGGGACGGCACGTGTAAGTAACAAAATGTGTACAGACTTACTATCACCTATGTGTATTACCATACTTATGTGCACCTGTTTGTAAAAATCTAAATATAAGTATCTATATATATATGTATATATAATTGTCTAAGGGTTACTTCCGTCTGTCTGTCCTTCTGTCACGGTTATTCATTCGCTGATTGGTCTCGCCAGCTGCCTGTCATGGCTGCCATGACCAATCAGCTACAGGCACAGTCTGGAAGAAAATGGCCGCTCCTTACTCCCCGCAGTGTCCTCGGCGATCCGCTCCATTATCTCCGCTCCCCGCAGTCAGTGTCCCCGGCGCTCCGCTCCATATTCCCCGCCGTGTCCCCGGCGCTCCGGTCCATACTCCCCGCAGTGTCCCCGGCGCTCCGGTCCATGCTCCCCGCAGTCACTGTCCCCGGCGCTCCAGTCCATGCTTCCGTAAGTCACTGTCCCCGGCGCACGCTCCATACTCCCCTCCGGTCACCGCTAACACAGGGTTAATGCCGGCGGTAACGGACCGCGTTATGCCGCGGGTAACGTACTCCGTTACCGCCGCTATTAACCCTGTGTGTCCCCAACCTTTTACTATTGATGCTGCCTATGCGGCATCAATAGTAAAAAAAGTAATGTTAAAAAAAAAAACCTGCTATACTCACCCTCCGTTGTCCGCTCGCGCCTGTCGCCATCTTCCTTTCCCAGCGATGCTTTGAGAAATTACCCAGAAGACCTAGCGGTCTCGCTAGGAACGGAAGATTTCGCGCCCATCGGCACAGCGCCGTTAGATCCCAGGAGGCGGAGAGACGGGACGCTGAGGAGCAGCGACGAGAATGGTGAGTATGTTAGAACTACAAGGGGCCCTCGGATCCGAAGGTGAGTATTTTTATTTTTTAACCTGTGACATACGTGACTGGGCAATATACTACGTAGCTGGGCAATATACTACGTGGCTCCGTGCTTTATACTACGTCGCTCTGCAATATACTACGTGGCTCTGTGCAATATACTACATCACTGGGCAATATACTACGTCACTGGGCAATATACTACGTCACTGGGCAATATACTACGTGGCTGGGCAATATACTACGTGGCTGGGCAATATACTACGTGGCTCTGTGCTGTATACTACGTGGCTGGGCAATATACTACGTGACTGGGCAATATACTACGTCGCTGGGCAATATACTACGTGACTGGGCAATATACTCCGTGGCTGGGTAATATACTACGTCGCTGGGCAATATACTACGTGACTGGGCAATATACTACGTGGCTGGGCAATATACTACGTGACTGGGTAATATACTACGTCGCTGGGCAATATACTACGTGGCTGGGCAATATACTACGTCACTGAGCAATATACTACGTCACTGGGCAATATACTACGTGACTGGGCAATATACTACGTGACTGGGCAATATACTATGTCGCTGGGCAATATACTACGTCGCTGGGCAATATACTACGTCGCTGGGCAATATACTACGTGACTGGGCAATATACTATGTGGCTGGGCAATATACTACGTGGCTGGGCAATATACTACGTCGCTGGGCAATATACTACGTGGCTGGGCAATATACTACGTGACTGGGCAATATACTACGTGGCTGGGCAATATACTACGTGGCTCTGCTGTATACTACGTGGCTGGGCAATATACTACGTGGCTGGGCAATATACTACGTGGCTGGGTAATATACTACGTGACTGGGTAATATACTATGTGGCTGGATAATATACTACGTCGCTGGGCAATATATTACGTGACTGGGCAATATACTACGTGACTGGGCAATATACTACGTGGCTGGGCAATATACTACGTGACTGGGCAATATACTACGTGACTGGGCAATATACTACGTCGCTGGGCAATATACTACGTCACTGGGCAATATGCTACGTCGCTGGGCAATATACTACGTGACTGGGCAATATACTACGTGGCCTGTGTTATATACTACGACACACTACATGCATATTCTAGAATACCCGATGCGTTAGAATCGGGCCATCATCTAGTGTATGTATATGTTCCTATGCACAGTGCTCATATGTATCTGTGGGACACAAAGATAGTCACAGTACACTATATATATATGTATATATATATGTATGTGTGTGTATTAGAACCTGAGTACAGTAGTTATCTGTGTGTCTATAATTATATATATAGAGTATACTGTATATGCTACATATAATGCACACACATACACACAGTCATGGCCAAAAGTGTTTTCATGTATCGATGAGTACTTTGGTTACCTATGCATGTATGTACAATATACACTCACTGGCCACTTTATTAGGTACACCTGTCCAACTTCTTGTTAACACTTAATTTCTAATCAGCCAATCACATGGCGGCAACTCAGTGCATTTAGGCATGTAGACATGGTCAAGACAATCTCCTGCAGTTCAAACCGAGCATCAGTATGGGGAAGAAAGGTGATTTGAGTGCCTTTGAACGTGGCATGGTTGTTGGTGCCAGAAGGGCTGGTCTGAGTATTTCAGAAACTGCTGATCTACTGGGATTTTCACGCACAACCATCTCTAGGGTTTACAGAGAATGGTCCGAAAAAGAAAAAAAATCCAGTGAGCGGCAGTTCTGTGGGCGGAAATGCCTTGTTGATGCCAGAGGTCAGAGGAGAATGGGCAGACTGGTTCGAGCTGATAGAAAGGCAACAGTGACTCAAATCGCCACCCGTTACAACCAAGGTAGGCCTAAGAGCATCTCTGAACGCACAGTGTGTCGAACTTTGAGGCAGATGGGCTACAGCAGCAGAAGACCACACCGGGTACCACTCCTTTCAGCTAAGAACAGGAAACTGAGGCTACAATTTGTACAAGCTCATCGAAATTGGACAGTAGAAGATTGGAAAAACGTTGCTTGGTCTGATGAGTCTCGATTTCTGCTGCGACATTCGGATGGTAGGGTCAGAATTTGGCGTAAACAACATGAAAGCATGGATCCATCCTGCCTTGTATGGAGCATCTTTGGGATGTGCAGCCGACAAATCTGCGGCAACTGTGTGATGCCATCATGGCAATATGGACCAAAATCTCTGAGGAATGCTTCCAGCACCTTGTTGAATCTATGCCACGAAGAATTGAGGCAGTTCTGAAGGCAAAAGGGGTCCAACCCGTTACTAGCATGGTGTACCTAATAAAGTGGCCGGTGAGTGTATATATATATATATATATATATATATATATATATATATATATATATATATATATATATATATATATATATTAGTATCTGAGACACAGTAGGTAGTAAGTGTAAAGGTAAATATCACTTAAAGGGAACATGTCAGCAGTTTTGGCCGCTATAAGATACGGCCACCACCTTTCAGGGCTTATCTACAGAATTCTGTAATTATGTAGATAAGCCCCCAATCCAACCTGAAAGATAAGAAAAATAAGTTTTATTATACTCCCCTGGGGGGCGGTCCGGTCCGATGGTTGTCGCAGCTCAGGGTCCGGGGCCTCCCATCTTCTTGCGATGCTGTCCTCCTGTTGCTTCACGGCTCCCCGGAATCGCGCTCCTGCACAGGCCTACTTATCTGTCCTGTTGAGGGCAGAGCAAAGTCATGCAGTGCACAGGCGCTGTGCCTCTCTGACCTTTCTTGGCATCTGCGCACTGCAGTACTATGCACAGATAAGTACGACTGCGCAGGAGCGCAATGCCGGGGAGCCATGATGCAAGCAGCATGGCGGCGATCATAAGAAGATGGGAGGCGCCGGACCAGGACCTGTGACACTCATCAGACCGGACCGCCCCTGGGTGAGTATAATAAAGCTTATTTTTCTTCTCTTACAGGTTGGATCGGAGGCTTATATACAGCATTATAGAATGCTGTAGATGAGCCCTGAAAGGTGGTGGCTGTATCTTATATCTGCCAAACCTGGTGACAGGTTCCCTTTAGCGGGGCATTCCTGGGGCCAGACAAGTCGCAGCTGCATTGGGCCCAGAAGTGGAGTGCGGCCACTGACACCAGCGAATATTTCAGCTCGATCTGCATCCTTGGACGCACATTCAGCTGAAATATACTGCAGCGCCTGTGATCCGACAGTTCTGCTGCAGTACACGCCGCTGACCAATTTGCATCCAGCATCTGACCTCGGTGTGTCCATGACTGGGGGGCATATGGCAGTGACGACAAGTCAGCTGGCGGCTCTTGCGCCAGTTGCAGAAGAGGACGCCGGGTGGCATGGGAGCGGAGAAAGGTGAGTAGAATAGAGTTTTTTTCCATGTGTTGCAGAAGAACAAGACAAATTCAGAAAGGGGCATGTAGCGCTATGCCTGACATGGTGTCCCCTCCTCCCTCTATGCAGGGACACCAGCTTACTCACCGGCCCATGGCACTGTCTCCAGCATGCTCCTGCCTTCTACCTCCACTATGCATGCTGCACTGTGTCCCGATGGGGTGCCTAGGGTGCATCTGTGCGCACTCCCCTGTTCTAAAAGGGGCAGCACGTACACATGGTAAATGCTCAGCTGGGAGGCATTTAGTTAAATGTGTGTTCACTTGCAACGTGTCTCCCAGCCAAAAGCATGGAGACATCTTGTATAAAAAGCACCCTCCTCAGTAGGGAGGTGCCTGAGCAATCCCTATAGTTACAGTATGTTAGGTAGTTGGTGTGTATGCAACTGTATGTTGCCAGGTCCCCCATCCCTAGTCTGATGTAGTATCCCATACCCTGTGTACTGTTATTAGTGCTCGCTTCCTGTGACTGCTTCGGCGGTGACCGTATCCTGAAATCGCATCTGCGGTATCGGTACCCTCCCGTCCCTTATTACGTAACATCCTATTTATGTATGGTGCCGTCCTTTATTATATAGCGTCTAGTGATGAGCGAATCTACTCGTTACTCGAGATTTCTCGAGCATGCTCGGGGGTCCTCCGAATATTTTTTAGTGCTCGGAGATTTAGTTTTCTTCGCCGCAGCTGAATGATTTACATCTGTTAGCCAGGCTAAGTACATGTGGGGGTTGCCTGGTTGCTAGGGAACCCCCACATGTACTTATGCTGGCTAACAGATGTAAATCATTCAGCTGCGGCAAGAAAAAGTAAATCTCCGAGCATTAAAAAATACTCGGAGGACCCCCGAGCATGCTCGGGAAATCTCGAGTAACGAGTAGATTCGCTCATCACTAACAGCGTCCTGTTATGTGGAGCGCCGTCCATTATTACCCAGTATCATCTCTTGCCATCTACAGCACCGTCCCTTACATTGAGTATTCTCATTATTTTTGTTATTCACAGCGTCTTCTCTTTATTGCATGGTGTCCTCTCCTGTAAAATGTAAAATGACTGCTGAGGGAGCAGCATCTGACCAGAAGACCAGTCCATCAGCCGCATCCATCACAAAAGAAACTTTCCCATGCTCCATCAGCCATCATTTCAGTTTATATCTAACAGGAGTGGATGATATGTAATAAAGAACAGGGAGGTATAAATAACAAAAATAATGAGAATCTGATAGGGACGGTGCTGTACATAACAAGAGGGAACTATATGATACGGGACAGTGTTATACATAAAGAGAGAGCACTGTGTAGTAAGGGTTGCAATATATATGAGAGGAGACTGTAAAAAAAAATGTATATCTGTAGCTTGGTCGCGATGAAAGGAGGGGGGCCCAGATACATTTCTTGCACAGGGGCCCTAAGCTGTCTGTGTCCGCCCCTGGTAAGACTAGCGACCTGACAGATGTCAAGAAGGCCATCATTGACACCCTCAAGCAAGAGGGTAAGACCCAGAAAGAAATTTCTCAACAAATAGGCTGTTCCCAGAGTGCTGTATCAAGGCACCTCAATGGTAAGTCTGTTGGAAGGAAACAATGTGGCAGAAAACGCTGTACAACGAGAAGAGGTGACCGGACCCTGAGGAAGATTGTGGAGAAGGACCGATTCCAGACCTTGGGGAACCTGAGGAAGCAGTGGACTGAGTCTGGTGTGGAAACATCCAGAGCCACCGTGCACAGGCGTGTGCAGGAAATGGGCTACAGGTGCCGCATTCCCCAGGTAAAGCCACTTTTGAACCATAAACAGCGGCAGAAGCGCCTGACCTGGGCTACAGAGAAGCAGCACTGGACTGTTGCTAAGTGGTCCCAAGTACTTTTTTCTGATGAAAGCAAATTTTGCATGTCATTCGGAAATCAAGGTGCCAGAGTCTGGAGGAAGACTGGGGAGAAGGAAATGCCAAAATGCCTGAAGTCCAGTGTCAAGTACCCACAGTCAGTGATGGTGTGGGGTGCCATGTCAGCTGCTGGTGTTGGTCCACTGTGTTTCATCAAGGGCAGGGTCAATGCAGCTAGCTATCAGGAGATTTTGGAGCACTTCATGCTTCCATCGGCTGAAATGCTTTATGGAGATGAAGATTTCATTTTTCAGCACGACCTGGCACCTGCTCACAGTGCCAAAACCACTGGTAAATGGTTTACTGACCATGGTATTACTGTGCTCAATTGACCTGCCAACTCTCCTGACCTGAACCCCATAGAGAATCTGTGGGATATTGTGAAGAGAAAGTTGACAGACGCAAGACCCAACACTCTGGATGAGCTTAAGGCCGCTATTGAAGCATCCTGGGCCTCCATAACATCTCAGCAGTGTCACAGGCTGATTGCCTCCATGCCACGCCGCATTGAAGCAGTCATTTCTGCCAAAGGATTCCCGACCAAGTATTGAGTGCATAACTGAACATTATTATTTGATGGTTTTTTTGTTTGTTATTAAAAAACACTTTTATTTGATTGGACGGGTGAAATATGCTAATTTATTGAGACAGGTTTTTTGGGTTATCAGGAGTTGTATGCCAAAATCATCAGTATTAAAACAATAAAAGACCTGACAAATTTCAGTTGGTGGATAATGAATCTATAATATATGAAAGTTTAATTGTAATCATTACATTATGGTAAATAATGAAATTTAACACTATATGCTAATTTTTTGAGAAGGACCTGTATTGTCATCTATTGATCACCTGAAGTTCCTCTGCCCTTCTGCACATTATTTCCACCAATCTCATACCCTTATCTTCTAACCTGGTAGGTGCTCAACCACTGCAGACAATTTCTGATTGGCTGCATCAGTCACGCGCTGCCCTTGTCAGAGGAGTAATATACCAGTAACACTAGGTGTACATGGCCAGGTGGAGAAGAGATAGGGGGTCGCTAGTAGAGTACCGTAAATGTCATTTCTTTTTTTCTTACTTTAGGACACCCATACCGTATATCAAGTTAAAGAAAAGTTCAAAAAACACCTTTATTTGTATTGGATAAAAATAAATACTATGAATGTGATGGCAATGGTAACAGGATTGTAAGGCTTATTACAAGGCACAGCTCTGATAACCAGAAGGGACCTTTTACACGGGTACTGTAAGGCTACGTGCACACGCTGCGGATTTTGCTGCGTCAAATCCGCTGCGGATCCGCAGCAGTTTTCCATACGGTGTACAGTACAATGTAACCCTATGGAAAACAAAATCCGCAGTGCCCACGATGCAGAAAAATCCGCGCGGATTCTATGCAGAAAAAAAGAAGGAGCATGTCACTTCTTTCTGTGGATTCCGCTGCAGATTTCAACTTGCACCAATAGGAAAGTGCAGTTGAAAACCCGCAGAGGAATCCGCAGAAGAAACCGCACAAATATCCGCAGTGAAAACCGCAGTGGTTTTGCACTGCGGATTTTGCAAAACCGCTGCGGAAAATTCCGCAGAAAAATCCGCAGCGTGTGCACGTAGCCTAACAAGCACAGCCAGAGATATACGATGTTGATCGGCTTTGGTTACATTTCCAAAACAGTAGATGAGTATGTGCTATTTATTGTTACTTCATCTCAATGGGGCCAAATGTCATGTTAAAGAAAGAGCAGAAGCCTTAAAATGACAAGGAGTTAGAAAGGATAGTATGTCTTTTGGAAAAAAAAAAAAAAGTTACCATTTGCTGAAAATGGCGAATATGGCTTGATTAGTAAGTTGCAAAATGAACAAAAAGGAATTACCATAAATGTTGAAATCCAGAAGTGTCATAACTTATAATTATTTCACTTTAGACGGTGGAACGAACTACAAAGGACTGATCCAGTCGACTAGCCGTGTCAGCACCAAGAAAACGTATCAAAACCTGTTCTTAGATAGAAATAATATTTACCCATTTGTAATCAGAGTGAATTTGTCTCCAGATTTCACAATGCAAAGTGTACAAAAAAAGGAGATCCCTTAGACCTGATGAAACTGGTGTACTTACTTTGAAAATCCACCTCAGGATGGCTAGCATAATCCTGAAATCAATATTATCATTTTGGGTTCCATCCAGAGCTGGATTCTTAAAATGCAAACATTTTAATTAGGAAACTTTCACAAAGGATCATACAACCATGGATTTTCACAGTAGGTGCACCAGTCTCATCAGGTCTGAGATATCTAATTTTTATCCTATAAGGAAGCAGCCAATTTTTGTTTTTGAATATTCATTTTTCCTCCCTCTTCCTCAAAGAACCTTAACTTTTTTTCTTACGTCAACATAGCCATATGAGGTCTTTTTTTTCTGTGAGACGAGTTGTAGTTTTGAATGACACCATTCACTTTGCTATTTAGTTTACTGAAAAAATGTAAAAAAAAAATCCAATTGTGGTGAAATGTTGAAAACCCCACAACTTCTCTATTGTTTTTTGGGTTTCATTTGTTATGTTAATTTTGCAGTAATGATAACCAGGCAGCATGACTCTGCAGGTCACTATGATTATGGCGATACCAAACATACCGTAGATGTTTTTACTATTTTAGTGGCTTTAAAAAAAATCTGAACTGTGCAAAAAAATTATTGCTTTGCATGGCCATTTTCTGAGACCCACAACTTTTTCTATGTTTTGTTTATGTAGCTGATATTTACATGCTGAGCTGACCTTTATAGTGTAATCATTGTAATTACTACAATCACTTCGTATTACATTTTTTTGTGCATGATGCAGCAACCAAAAATGGAAATTTGGGCATTTTGATCTTTTTTCTTGTTACCATGTCATGTGGGTTAAACAATTTTAGATTTTTATAGATTGGACCTTTATGTATGTGTCAATACTGACATGTGCATGTTTTTTATTTTTACCTGGGAAAAAGAGAGTCGAATTTATATATACTGTATATATATTTTTTAAGCATATATATATATATTTTTTTTTATTTTTTTTTTAAAGCTTTTTTACCTTTAGTCCCAATGGAGGACTTGAACTTGCAGTTGTTTGATGGCTTGCTCTATTATACTCTATTGCACTGTGTGGTGTTAATCTGGGACTGCCATGAAGCTCAGCCAGAGGATGGGCTTCACAGAACAACCAATGTGGGAGCAAAGGGGTCTTTCAGCAGGCCCCCCAACTGACATGACAACTTATCATCCCCCCGTGATTACATTTCGAGGTGGATTGAGGGCATCCAAAACTAACACGAGTAGGATTGCACATCATTGCTGTCAGTGATTGACAGAGGCATTTAACAGGTTAACAGCAGAGATTGAAGCTAGCTCCAATTCTTGCTAATAAGAGGCGGATTTATTGGTATCCATTCGCAAACCCATCAGTCACACATGGAAGCCATATCGCTTGTGTGAACAGACACTAATTCTTTCAGTATCGGCCTTCATGCTTACACTAAGGCCGGTTTCAAACGTCAGTGGCTCCGGTACGTGAGGTGACAGTTTCCTCACGTACCGGAGACACTGACACACGTAGACCCATAAAAATCAATGCATCTGTTCAGATGTCATTGATTTTTTGCGGACCGTGTCTCCGTGTGCCAAACACGGAGACATGTCAGTGTTCGTGGGAGCGCACGGATTACACGGACCCAATAGAGTCAATGGGTCCGTGTAAAACACGGACCTCACACGGACGTTCTCCGTCTGGGGTCCGTGTGCGTGCAGGAGACAGCGCTACAGTAAGCGCTGTCCCCCCCACATGGTGCTGAAGCCGCGATTCATATGTTCCCTGTAGCAGCGTTTGCTGCAGAGAAAATATGAATAATAGTGTTTAAAATAAAGATCTATGTGTCCGCCGCCCTCCCACCCCCTGTGCGCCCCCCCGCTGTCCTGAAAATACTCACCCGCTCCCACGTTGGCTGTCACTCCTTCCTCTCTGCCCCGCGCCTCCTACTATATGCGGTCACGTGGGGCCGCTCATTTACAATCATGAATAGTCGGCTCCGCCCCTATGGGAGGTGGAACCACATATTCATGACTGTAAATGATCGGCCCCACGTGACCGCATACACTAGAAGCCGCGGCCAGACCAGGAAGGAACGAGGGAGGTGGGTAAGTATTTTCAGAACGGGGGGGGCGCACAGGGGGTGGGAGGGCGGCGGACACATAGATCTTTATTTTAAACACTGTTATTCATATTTTCTCTGCAGCAAACGCTGCTGCAGGGAACATATGAATTGCGGCTTCAGTGCGATGCAGGGTACCACACGCGTGGGTACCACACGCTCCGTGTGGTACCCACTCGCCATACGGGCGGCACACGTGTGCCGCACGTATGGCCTACGTGAGTTCCCAGGCACACGGACACGGATAACTCCGGTACCGATTTATTCCGGTACCGGAATTATCTGGACGTGTGGGACAGCCCTAAGAGATGTTTTAGATTTTCTTGGCAAGTTAATAAAAATTCCAAATAAATTAATAGAAACCAATCCAAAAGGTTTACATGGGGTTTCTGATGACGGGGACTGATGCCGATCTCAGGTCTGTGATGTCTCTCCGATAGTCCTTGTCCGGAGGGAGAAGATTTGAGGACAAACTGGATTTTAATCTGGCTGATACTTTTTTGCCTGGGGATAAGCATTGAATGAAATGTCTAGCAGCCGCTTCTATCATGTTCAAAAAATGCAAATCCAAGCATGTTTTATGAAACACACAGGTAAAATAGCTTAAAGGCTATGGAAATCTTTGACATGGAAAAAAAATATTTTTACATGTGTTAGTGGTTACCTTTAGATAATCAACTAAGTTTCAGGCTGAATTTTTCATTCCTTCATTAATATCCAGACCCCTTGATATGCAATTTGCAGCCTGATCCAAGTTTCAGACTTTTCTTCTTGTGGGAGTGTCATTCCCAGTAATACAGGCTGGATGTGTGGTGCTTCTGTCTATATTAGCTCATATATCAGCACAGCTTCTATCCTGCATTCATTTTCTTCTTCTCTTGTGCTTTAGAACTGTTTTATAGAAAGCAGTCAGGAGAAGACCTCAGACATTTTTTGCAAAAGTAATCAACTGGATAAAAGACATTCAGACGCTCTGCAGCAGCAAAATTTCAGGAAGGCTATTTGTAAAGCCGTTTAACTATGTATTTAGGAAGTAAGTTAACAATAAAATTCTGGGGAAAGGTGTACGTTGGCTTTAAAAAGCTATGGTAAATGTATATTGTTGTTGTTCGTTTGCTTCATAAATGCAGAATTAAGCAACTTTCTACAGACTCTTCATAAAAAATGCTGAGACTTTTGCCTAGCTAGCTGGTCTGCAAAATCTGCTCCTGGCTGTGACAGCTCCCGGTGCGCACTCCTTCTCCCTGCTCTGTGTGTGACATAGCAGCAGGTAGGATGAGGAAATCAGGAGAAACAGTCAAATTAATTAGGGAAAGCAGATCACTCCCTTTGTGGACACAGAGAAAAGCACACACAGGTCAGTTTGTAAAGGGAGTGAGAGAATCGTACTGACTGGGTACAAGCGCAAGGAGAAGGCAGACAATGGAGAGAAAAATCACACATTCTTCAGCATGACTGTCAACACAAGCTGGAAGGGATCCCTCATGAGGTCTAGCTGGTGAAATCACTCCCAGGAATGAAGCTGTGCTGATACTTAAAGGGTGGTCAAAAGATAAAACATTTTCTCCTAACTTCCTATCTATGTAGTCCAGTAATCCTAAGCAACGAAGGGTCATCAGTGACGCTCATTTCAGGGACTGATCTCTGCTCTGTCTTTGAGTGTGTCCTTTGTGCAGTGTCTCCCCCTGTGCGCAGTCTTCCCCAGTGTCCTTTTCAATGAACACAGCGTCCGGTCTGTTGTCGGTTTAGGCTACTTTTACACTAGCGTCGTGCACTGCACTTTGCTATGCGTCGTTTTGTAGAAAAAACGCATCCTGCAAAAGTGCTTGCAGGATGCGTTTTTTTCTCCATAGACTTGCATTTGCGACGCAGTGTGACACATTGACACTTTTTTTGGTGCGTCGTGTCCGCCATTTCCGACCGCGCATGCGCGGCCGGAACTCCGCCCCCTCCTCCCCGTACCTCACAATGGGGCAGCGGATGCATTGAAAAACAGCATCCGCTGCCCCCGTTGTGCGGCGCTTTCACTGCTTGCGTCGGTACGTCGCAACGACGCAATTCGTCGTGCGTCGTACGACGCTAGTGTGAAAGTAGCCTTAGATAAACAGTAACTAGCTGGCAGCAGAGCTTTTGGGACCACCCTTTAGAAGCTACTGACCACTGACCACACAGATCTTACATCCAGCATGTATTACTGGGAGACACACTCCCACAAGAGAAAGGCCTAAAACGGGAAGCAGCGTGCAAACTGCATAACGAGGGCGTCAGAAAATAAATGAAAGACTGAAGATGTAGTGCAATATTATTAACGAAAGGTAACCACAAATATACATGTAAAAATTGTTATTTTCATGTCAAAGGTGTCTATAGCCTTAAATGGGTGATGTTCTTCACCCCAAAAAAGATTCACTGGACCATGGTCTCCTGCGTCCAATTTATACTCTGACAGCCGAGCCAGGATCTTGTGTCGAGGCAGCACGTGACATTATGACGTTGCGAGAAAGGACCCTGAAAATCTGAAAACCATTTTCTCTTCTATTCTGATTAGAAAGGTCCCTTGACAATAATCCAGAGTCTTCCTACTGGAACCCCCAGCGATCAGCTGTAACCTCTTGAGGAACCAGTCTTGATCCAGACGCAACGTCTTAATGAATTTGACAAATCTTTCAGCTGTGCGTGCGCCATGCTGCGTATCAATGCCACCTAATTCATTAAGCTCCACACGTGCACCTATTGAATGTCTCACTTTTTAGCCACCTGGGGTCTACTGGTAAGTGATAATTATAAAGGAGGGTCGGACACTTTCTCCTCAGTGATGATACTAGTGAAGAATCTGTAAATCACACCCATTCCCCAGACACAGCAGGCTCCTTGTGTCCTGGTTACTCCCGTGTATCTAAGCTGCAGTGTGTGCTGCCGTCACGGAGCAGCGTGCTAACAATAGTCACATACTTTGCACTTTGTACCTTTGAATTATGATTTTTAGATGATAAGTACAGTTGTGCACTACGTATCAGCAGATTATACAGGAGGGGCCGCGTACCAGCACCCTGGGATGACCAAGGGAAATGCATTTATTGCTAAAAAATAAGCTTCATTTTTTAAGTCCGGATTTCACTTGTCACGTAGTGGACTTATCATTTCAGCACTCGCACTGCCAGTATGTGCGTAGTCCACTGAGTCTGTGGGTGAAGGGTTAACATGTCTTCTTTGCTTCCAGATCCTGAATCCTCTAGAATGACAACATCTAGAAACTTTCAGCCCCAAAAGAGCTCCGGATCGTCTTTCCTCGGACTTCGCTCTCCTTTATCGTCTTTATTCTCCTTCAGGAAGTCTGCCAAGCAAAATGTAAAGCCGCCATCTCCGCAGGAGAGGTAATGCTTTATTGAATTTCTTCATCGCCAATCTTCCAGTTTTATGGTTACAGTCCGATGTCTCATCTGTGATCCCCGGTACTCTTCTTTCCTCGCACATGCAGTGATGGTGGTAATCTCTGCAGGTTGCGTAGCTTTGTCTTGTCGGATATTCTGTGCCCTACGTCATAGGAGTTTTTGCAATTCCTCATTGCTTTCAATAAGTAAACAATGCTGTAATCGTATAGTTTCTGCTGTAAAGTGCAGCTTTTTTCCACCCGACAAAAAAAAATTTCACAAAAAAAAGCTGCAAAAAGTAGCGTGTGAACGGGTAAAAAACGCTGCAAATATCCTGAAAGAATTAACGTGCTGCAGTTCTCAATTTCTCTAAGGAAAAAAAAATTATATTTTTGAAATCATATAGTTTTTTGCTGTAAAGTGCAGCTTTTTTTCCACCTGAAAAAAAAAAAAGTGCACCAAAAAAACGCTGCAAAAAGCATCGTGTGAACGTAGCCTTATGCAGTTGCTGCTGATGACAGAGCATCGTCTACATTTGGTATATGACTACTTAGATGCCAGTTTGCTGCCTGGAGACTGTCCTTATTCACTGACAACAAGCACGTTTCTTGAAAATGTTGAGGAGGTGAAACAGGACGAATGTTAGAAAGTTGCGGAAGTGTGATTGTATGTAGGGATTACGTTTTATTAATATTATAACCACAAACCCCTCTAATTGTCTAACGCCGTCCGTGGATGTGATGACAGTCTAACTAGAAGGGAAAAGTTGGACAAGGTTGTGTGTAAGATGAAATCCCCAACTAATAGGAGCAGGTCCTGATACCCTCAAGGCTCACTGTAGCTATTTAAGGTATGTCCACACGTGACGGAAATACTGTCGATTTCATCTGCGTATTTGCACTCTAAAAACGGGAGCGGATTACAGGACCGCACACGTGAATCCTTTCTGAGAGGTGCACAGTTTTAGCTCCTCGGGGTGGATTTCCACCGCAGATGTCACCCCATTCCCTGCACCAGGATGTAATCCACGGCAATACCAGAGTGAAATCCGTATGTGGAACCTGAAGGTTTTACCGTGGATTTTATCATCAGATAAATTTTAGCTGATACATTTTAATCCAAAAATGAAGAAAGTTTCAGTGATCAGATAAATGGCGTCACCGCCAATGATGGCCGATGATCATACACTAAAGCTCTCTATGGAAGTTGCATTGGTCTTATGACTTGGACATAGTCCTGACAGCACAGTATGTTGGTCCTGAAAGGACGTTGTCATAGTCTGGTGCGATTCCATAAAGTGATCCATGACTACAGTTCATAAGCTCAGTGTCACAAAAAACAGTTGTCTAACTATTTCCATTATTGTATGACTACACAATGCGCACATCCATTTATATTATTATTGTGCTCATGACCCTGGTGTGGTCACTAGCGTATAATGTGGTCACAATCTCAGGAAATAATGGGAACTAAAGGGGATGTCTGCTTTAGAAAACCATTTACTTACTAGTCACAGTGGAGAGCACCTACAAAATGTGACTAGTGCTTAGGAGGACCCAGCTTGACTATGTGATGCACAACCCTTTGGTTCCAATTGAAAATGTGTAAAGCTGTGTTTGCACTATGGTGACGCTGTAGAAAATCGGGCCCTTGGATATACAATCATGGCCAATAGTGTTGGCACCCTTGAAATTGTTCCAAAAAAATGAAGTATTTCTCCTAGAAAATTATTACAATTACACATGTTTAGTTATACACGTGTTTATTTCCTTTGTGTGTATTGCAACAACACCAAAAAAACAGAAAAGAGGTAAATTGGACATAATTTCACACAAAACACCAAAAATGGTCCAGACGAAATTATTGACACCCTCCTCTTAATATTTAGGTTCACACCCTTTGGAATAAATAACTGCAATCAATCACTTTCTATAACCATCACCAAGCTTCTTACACCTCTTAGATGGAATTTTGGACCACTCTTCTTTTGCAAACTGTTCCATGTCTCTCATATTTGAAGGCGCCTTCTCCCAAAAGCAATTTTAAGGTCTCCCCACAGGTGTTCGATGGGATTTAGATCCGGACTCATTGTTCAGAACTTTGCAGCGCTTTGTTTCCATCCATTTCTGGGGGTTTCCTGAAGTATGTTTGGGGTCATTATCCTGCTGGAAGACTCATTACCTGGACACATCCTGCATTCTAACACTGGGCACTACATTGAGAGCCAAAATCCTTTGGTAACCTTCAGATTTCATGATGCTTTGCACGCCGTCAAGGCACCCAGTGCCAGAGGCATCAGAACAACCCCAAAACATCTTTGAACCTCCACCATATTTGACTGTAGGTACTATGTTCTTTTCTTTGTAAGTATCATTCGTTTTCAGTAAATAGGAAAATGATGTGCTTTACCAAACAGCTCTATCTTGGTCTCATTTGTTCACAAGACTCTTTCCCAGAAGAATTTTGGCTTAGTCACATACATTTTGGCAAACTGCAGTCTATCTTTTTTAGGTCTCTGTGTCAGCAGTGGGGTCCTCCTGGGTCTCCTGACACAGGTTACATTTCATTCAAATGTTGATGGATAGTTCACGCTCACACTGATGAACCCTGAGCCTGCAAGACAGCTCAAATTTCTCTGGACCTTGGTTGGGGCTGCTTATCCACCATCTGGACTATCCTGCGTTGCAACCTTTCACCAATTTTTCTCCACCATCCACGTCCAGGAAGATTAGCTACTGTGGCATGGGTTGTATACTTCAAGATTATTTTGCCTACCATGGACAAAGGAACATCAAGATCTCTGAAGATGGACTTGTTACTTTGAGATTGTTGATATTTTTCAACAATTTTGGTCCTCAAGTCCTCAGACAGTTCTCTTCTTCTCTTTCTGTTTACCATGCTTAGTGTGACACACTCAGACACACAATGCAAAGATTGAGTAAACTCTCCCCTTGTTATCTGGTTTCAGGCGTCATTTGACCGAGCATCACATGCTAGAAACAAAGTTGTTTACCCACATTTTTGGAAAGGTTGCAACAATTTTGTGCGGCCTATTTTTGGGGTTTTGTGTGAAATTATGTCCAATTTGCCTTTTTTTCCCTCTGTTTTTTTGTGTTGTTCCAGTACAAACAAAGGAAATAAACACGTGCATAACAAAACGTGTAATTGCAATAATTTTTTGGTAAAAATGCATCTTCTTATTCAAGGGTGCCAACACTTTGGGATATGAATGTATAAATGTTTTGTGCGGATCCTACCTTTTGGTGTTTCATGCTGGCTGCAGATCTGAGGATAGTGCTCCTATGACTTCAGTTGGTCATGCCTTACTAAAGCTGCGGGAAGACATAGAGAATGGCAATGTTTATGTCCTAACAAGGCTTCTAGATCTGTGCATCTCAAACCATGAGGGGCCCTGTATAAGTTGGTGAGGGGCAGCTCCGGAAGGTCTCAAATAAATGGTAAATCGAGCCGGCTGTACTTTCAGTTTTGGTGTCGATATCCTTCAGTATTCTCGAGGCCAATTTCTTGCAATAGTCCCTCTTCTCCACTCTGCAGTGGAAGTGGCGTCACCAAGGGTCAAGAACAGACAATACATTGTTAAAGGGTTTTCCAGCACTGAACTTTTTTAAAAAAATATGGCCACAATGCTATTAAGTAGTGATGAGCGAATATACTCATTACTCGAGATTTCCCGAGCACGCTCGGGTGTCCTCCGAGTATTTTTTAGTGCTCGGAGATTTAGTTTTTTTCGCCGCAGCTGGATGATTTACAGCTACTAGCCAGCCTGAGTACATGTGGGGGTTCCCTAGCAACCAGGCAAACCCCCACATGTACTTATGCTGGCTAACAGATGTAAATCATTCAGCTGCGGCGATGAAAACTACATCTCCGAGCACTAAAAAATACTTGGAGGACACCCGAGCTTGCTCGGGAAATCTCGAGTAACGAGTATATTCGCTCATCACTACTAATAAACAATACTCGCCTTACCACTTCTGACACAACGCTGCTTGCCCACAGGCCTCCGTACTTCTTCTTGGTAGCGCAATGTTGGACACCAGTGTGGGAAACTATTGATAGCAGCGGTCCCATGTTATCCAGAATGAATAGTAAGTACGGAGACTGCCAGGAGACTGCGACACTGTTGGAGTGGCGGGGTAATACGTTGAGTATTATTATTTTTTGTCACACTTTGAGGAGGAACTTTGTTTCGGGTCATTGTCATGCTGGAAGACACAGTCACAATCCATCTTCAATGCTATTACTGAGGGAAGAAGGTTCTTGGGCAAAATCTCGCGATACATGACCCCATCCATTCCTTCCTTCAATACGGTGCAGTCCTCCTGTCCCCTTTGCAGAAAAAAGTACCTACAAAGTATGATGTTTCCCCCACCGTGCTTCACGATTGGGACTGTGTTCTTGGGGTTGTACTCATCCTTCTTCCTTCAAACACGGCGAGTGGAGTTGATACCAAAAAGTTCTATTTTGGTCTCATCTGACCACATGACCTTCTACCATGCCTCCTTTGGATCATTCAGATGGTCATTGGTGGACTTCAAACGGGCCTGGACACGTGCTGGCGTGAGCAGGGGACATTGCGTGCCCTGCAGGACTTTAATCCATGACGATGTAGTGTGTAACTAACGATAATGTTTGAGACTGTGGTCCCAGCTCTCTTCAGTTCATTGACCAGGTCCTCCCGTGTAGTTCTGGGCTGATTCCTGACCTTTCACAGAGTCATCCTTACCCCACGAGGCGAGATCTTGCATGGAGCCCCAGACTGAGGAAGATTGACAGTCATCTTATGTTTCTTCCATTTTCTAATAATTGTGCCAACAGTTGTTGCCTTCTCACCAAGCTGCTTGCCTTTTGTCCTGTATCACATCCCAGCCCTATGCAGGTCTACAATTTTGTCCCTGGTGTCCTTAGACAGCTCTTTTGTCTTGGCCATGGTGGAGACGCTGGAATGTGATTGATTGAGTGTATGGACAGGAGTCTTTTATACAGGTAACGATTTCAAATAGATGCTGCAGTTAATACATGTAATGAGTGCAGAGTAGGAGGCTTCTTAAAGAAAGACTAACGGCTATGTGAGAGCCAGAATTCTTGCTGGTTGATACTGTAGGTGATCAAATACTTATTTCATGCAATACAATGCAATTCAATTATTTAAAAATCATATAATGTGATTTTCTGGTTATTTTTAGATTCTGTCTCTCACAGGTGAAGTGTACTACGATAAAAATTACAGACCTGTCCATTCTTTTTAGGTGGGAAAACTTGCAAAATCGTCAGTGTATCAAATACTTATTTTCCCCACTGTAACGTAATCTGTCAGTAGAATCGTCCCTTCTAAGTCATCTATATGGGATCACAGGTCATAGGATTCTGAATAAAGTGATACCTTGGTATCTGCAATCTGATGTCTTATTCCATAGAAGTCCACCTTTTGCTTATTATGTAAATGAACTGTTACGATCTATGGGCCCGGACATAGATCTCCCTGAGAATCTGCCTCCAGTGTGAGACATGTAATGACTGACAGTCTGCTCTCTAACTCCTTATCTACATGTAATTCTCTGGAATAAGATATCGGAACGCAGATATCAGGGTATCATTTAATGCAACTTTCTATAACCTACATGCCCATATATACGACTTAGGAGGGTTCATCCTTCTGACAGATTCCCTTTAAAGGGAACATGACAGCTACTACATGGTGCATGCTATACTGGCAGCATGTATCAGACACTGGCTGCAAGATTTTAGCCAGGTATGTTTGACTCTGAACCTCTGTGACATTTCAGAAAAAAACATACTTTAAAAGCACTGAGCCTAGTCGACAGGTGGACCCCCTACAGCTTCTCGTGTCCGCTGCCAGTGACTGACAGGTCTCACTCTACACACAAGGAGTGATCCGCCACTCAAGGGCAGTGGGCAGGGAGAAGCCACCAGGACCCGCCTTTCCGACTAGTCTCCACGTGCAGCCAAGCTACACTATATATCTATTTTATGAAGATAAGAATTGATGTTTTGAAGTGACCTTCCAGATCAAAGGGTTTTCCAGAGGGAAAAATGTAAAATCATTGGAATTCGTAAAGTATATAACTTCCTAATACTGTATATCTTTACTACCTCCCACCATAGCAGGTCAGGTCTGTCTCATGGTCACGAACCGACCCCAGACAGCGTTTCCTGTGGTGGTTTATGACTGCAGCAGAGTGTAAAGACTATATATCTATTTTAATAGCTAAGTCAGCCCCCTTCTGTAAATTCACACCCAAGAATGGAGCTGGTGGCTCGACCATGCGAGGCACGCACATCACAGTCCTATTCCCTTGAATCACAAACTACTGTAGTAGACAAAGCCACGCAGAGAGACCAGAAGCCACGTCTGTGGAATAAGTAACGGGTACGTGGCGCTCGCAGGAGGACCTTAGAAAGATTTGTGTTCCACCAATAGAACATAAGGACGGACCGTGAAGGTTGAAGTACCGGACATCCCATGTAAAGCCAGTTTTACGTGCCAACTAAGACAATTGCGTACCTTACTGACAAGATGATTGTGCTATGTAGGCCATGGTCAGCATTAACATGCATGCACGCCGGTCTCGCCCTGTATCTAATGATTGTTTTGTTTCTGGTGCCGACGTTGCTTGGTGACAGTAAATCACTTCTCTATGATTTTGCTCCTGACATTTCCACACATGGCGATCAGTTCACTAGAGCAAGTAAGAACCTGATCGCGCGATGACTGACAGCTCATACGTGTCACTGCCTTTCCCTCAAGAACTTCTCAATTATTGCAAAAAAATAAAAAAATAAATTGGGGAGTGCTGGAAGGCAGGGTAGGACACCCGTCATGAAGCACTTTGATTTTGTGTCTGTGATTTGGCTTCATTTCCTCTCGGTGATTTCATGACAGTAATTTGGAATAGTTTATAGATTTACAAAAGACGAACTTGTCTTCTACCCACCGAAAAAAAACTCCTTAGTTTAGCCATTTACGATTTGCTAATAATTGTGATACCTGTAAAATTGCTTCTTCTGTTTTCCGAATGGAGCGAGGTGTAAAATGTGAATGCATAAAGTCCGGAGGTTGGATACAGACAGGCAGAACCTGCGGTTTCTGTTTTTTTTTTTTTTTTCATTTTTAAGGATAAACCAGAAAAGTGTGGTTACTGCAGGTCCTGGCAGGTTTGACAATTATATGCGGCCATCTCTGCTTTTGACAATGGAGTCCCATTATTGTGGTGGGTGCCAAATCTGTAATTTATAGGTTATCCTGTTGATTTGCCATAAATGTAAGAGAAGAACAACCCTTTAAGCTGACAGATCTGCTTTAAGTAAATGAAGAATCATTCTTACAGTATTTTGGGTCCAGCCATTTCCACATCATTCTCCATCCATGCATTACTCTGGGGGTTTTCTTCTTTTGTGTACTTTTTCTCTAGATGACCATATCGGTAAGGCGATTGTGTTTTCATGCATTTGGAGATATTGTTTTTTAGTCGCATGCATTTGGAAATTTTAGTTACATGCATTTGGCATTTTGGTTAGTTTGCATTTTGATTGTTTTTTAATGTTGCATGCATTTTGCAACATGCCTTTGCATAAGGTTGCATGTCAGCTCTAAATAGGGCTTCCACAAACAGGCATTGCTTCATCTATTCTATCCAGTCCGAGGGGAGCCCTGGGCTTCCCGCTTTATTTCCTGTACAGGAATGTGGACTTACACAGGGACCCTGGGTTGAGATCTTGGAGTAGCTGCTGGCTGGTGGAGCTGCCTGGCAGAAATGGTCAGGTAAAAGCTTGGACTGGTCCACAGGAGAATCCTCCGGTGGGCCACTGTGCAAGAATGGACCACCACCCTCTTATATGAGCAGCACTTGGCACAATATGATTGAATCACTATGTTGAGATAAAGGCAACATCTTATTCATTTAACAATCTACCCAGTCCATTGTTATATAAATTTGTGATTGAGGATAATGTCATATTTGCATGTAGTTGGGCCCTAGAGTTGGTTACTGGAGGGCACCCCTGTCCGGCACTGGTCAGGTAGCCGGGTCAGGACTTGGCGGTATGGATGGGGACAAAATTGTCAGGTAGAAGAATGGTCAATAAACAATCCGAAATCTGAAACAGGAATATTCACATGAATCACAGGAGCTGAGAACAATAGGAGTTTACCAGAGCTAGTATAAACTATAACTGGCAGTCTGAGTGCTGTAGGTCTAATAGGAAGAAACCCTTCCCATGGCTGCAGCAGAGTACTAATTACATCAGACTAATGATCCCACTGAAGGGAAAAGGAAAAACTTGCTGTGACAACACAAGTCCTAGTAGTGCTAAGGTCCAACAGAAACACGCCTGCACAGCGACAACCATAGTGCCATTGCCACGATGTTACACATTTGGAGATTTTTAGTTGCATGTATCTGGATATTTTAGGTTGCATGCATTTGGCATTTCACATTTTTTTTAATGGCCATTTGGAAATAATCTACATTAGTCATTTGTGGCTTTCTTTTACTAATTTTAGTGTTTGTGTTTTTTTATTTCTAGGCAGTGTGATGACTATACGATCAATTTTTCAGTTTTTTTTTAAACCTTATTAAGAGTGCATACCATCAAGGGTGGTCATTATTATTTTAAACAAATCTTTATTATATAAGTGGTTTTTTGAGCCTAGTTTGTGTATTCCATAAAGTTCAATATTTTATGCTGTAGTTTATGGGTGTGTGCATTTTTTTGTTTCTTGTTGCTGTATATCAATTTTTCTATTTTCTGATTTTCTGCTAATCGTGGTAACGTTTTGTTTTTTTCCTCAGACATAGCATCTTTTCTATCAGCGGCCAGATACTGCCTAACACCGAGGTGAAGAAAAAGGCAAGTAAATGATTTACAGAAGTGTTTTTAAGTTCCATATTTTCTTTTTGGATTTCGGGTCAACAATTGTTTCTTTACCTTTATATTAATAAAACTTAAATTAAAAATAAGACATAATATAATGCAAATATTGACTACAAATTTGTTATTTACCATATTTATTTTTTCCCTCAATGGTTAAAGAATTTTCAGAAATACTCTGTCTTGGCTAAAAAAATAATTTACATATGGAAATTTTGTATTTTCTGCTTCATTGAGGTGGTAGTTTTTTTTATTTTTTGCAAAAATGTCATATATGTGCCGCCACACTTGTGCCATAATCCCTAACCATTGGTGTTTTGACAAGGACGGTTCCTTCTTAGTTGCTATTAATGTATTTTTATTCCTTCATAATCTGTTCCTTATTTTCGAGCAGGCACAGCGAGAATGACAATTCGAATAATAATTTTGAAAAAATATAAATGAGAATAAAATATAGACATTTAATTCTGTCAGTAGCTAAAAACAAAAAGAAAGAAAAATGTTATTAATTTTTGAAAGTCAAAGAAAGTAAATATCCATTAAAACCAAATTTTATTTGTTTTAAAACATGTTCTTTTTTTTACATTCAAAGTTTGAAAATTACCATTCTGCAAGAAGCGTAAAACAGATTGCCAATTTTTTTGAAGGGCAACATAAAACCAGACACAGTGATGCCCCAAAGGCCACCGTCCAGCTCGAAAAAGAAGTTTTTCAAGGTCAGTAGTTGAGTAAAGACTGCGCCACAAAATAATTGTAATGAGATGTATGGTAAAAACAGACACACGGACCATACACTGACACACTGATCCAAAACACTGATGACATTGGTGCCATTTTTCCATTTACGTGTTTAAAAAGGAAGTGTGAATGAGGCCTAATTATTACTATTCATTTGTATAGTACCATTGATTCCATGGTGCTGTACATGAGAAGGGGTTACATACAAATTTCAGATATCACGGTAAACTAACAATTATAGACTGATACAGAGGGGCGAGGACCCTGCCCTTGGGGCTTCCATTCTACAGGATGGTGAGGAAGGAGACAATAGGTTGAGGGTGGCAGCAGCTTCGGTGTTGGTGGGCCAGTAGCTCCGGTAGTGGTGAGGAGGCAGCGGGGTCAGTGCAGGCTGTAGGCTTTCCTGATGAGGTGGGTTTTCAGGCCTAATGCACACATGTACACGCTAATACACATACACACTAAGGGCGCAGACAGACAGATGTATTTCCCATGCAAGGGCAACATCACAGTGCATGGACTGGCACAGCAACTCTCATAACCTCAGTGTGATATATTTCTATGCAGCTGTCACACTCAGGAAACAATCAACAAGTTTATTGGGACTCGCAAATCCCTTACAGCTCAGCTAAGCTCCACTAATTCACAAGCAATTCGAATTCGTCCAGTCCTCCTGACAGTCATCAATTCTGATCCTGACATCCTCGACCCCTCATCATGGGCTCCGTACATATTAGGCACTTGCTGTTCATTCCTAATATCTCATCAGGTACTACGGTCAGGTTTCACTAACATTGTGTACATTACCTCCTCAGACAGAATTGTATCCGTGCACCTTCACTTATCTACTAGGCTTGGCATACAAAGACAGCCGCAATTATATGACCGTGACTCATACATTCCTTTATATGTGGATAATTCCAGTGAGGATTGCCATGTCTAGAGAATACTAGCCAAAAGGGGAGTTCATAAAGTAATAATGTGTAGGCCTTTGTTCAATCCTTAAAACCTAGGTATTCCATAAGGCACAAGGAATATGTTTGGACTTGCCATCATGGTAATGTTATTTCTCACATAAAATGTTTAAGTAAGAACCTCAGAAATTATGAAACTTGATCTAAGTTAAATTGTTTATATGTTTCAGTTTTAGGAGATCTGGATCAAAAACTTGCCCAAGAACAGAGTCTCAGCCAAACACCAAGGATTAGTAGACTTGAAAGCTATAAGCGAGGAAGGCACTATGGCAAAGAAGATTCACTCCATAATACCTCAGAAGCTAAAAACGTCTTCAGCAATTTACCTTCTCACGATGGAAAAAGAACTGTGTACCTTGAGGAGACTCAAACAACCTATGCCACATACCAACCCAAAAAATTTTCTGAAATGTACTTAAACAGACAACACTCTGCTTCCAAACTAGAGACTTCCAAAAAACCTTTTTACAAAAAGAGTTCTTTGCTTATTTCAGCTACAAGCAACACGTCAGCAACTTCATCCTCTCATTCTGGCTCATTTTCATCAAGTAGCTTGCAGCCATCAACTCCAGGCATAGACCTGGAGAGGACAAGACCACACAAGTCAAAGAGGACACCTGTCACTTCCATCAAATGGGATAATGCATTTCCTTCTGAGCAGCCTAAGGAGACCGGTAGACCGTTCAAGACACAATCGGCTTTGGATCTTACAATACATGATAAATACAGTCAACACAGTAGAGTGTCTGATCTTTTCAAGTACAACACACCGAGAGTACAAGTGCCCCCTACGAATTACTTTAGTGAATCCAGGAATATCAACACTGAAGCAAGCACATCATCATTTACAGATAATAGATCCACTGGGTATTACAAAACTGACTCTCCTAGCCATGGGCCTGACGTCAAATATGCCACAATATCTGAAAGGTATTGGGAGGAGGAATCTAAAAATAATTATTTTAATAATGAAATGAGTAAAACACCTAATGAGAATTTGAGTGGCAATGACAAGGAAGCAGAACCAATGGAAATAGAAAGTGAATTATCCGTACTGAATGATAACAATGTGTATTATATAATGGGAAGAGCAGAGGCTTCTAGTAACGTGCAAACAGAGGGCTGTTCTACAAAAGCAGATGTAATAATTAGAGAGTCAAAAATGGCAGTAGATAATGAACAATGCAGACATTCCGAATCCAAGATCGATGATGATGTTCCAGTAGATCATACGTTCCATGAACCGATTGAAGTATCTTCTAGTCAAACATTAGAACCCAAGATCATGGATATTGATGCTCCAAAAGTCTTCCTTAATTCTAGAGATACCAGTTTGTCAACTTCTGTTGACATTGGTACCATTGCTCAAGAAGATCGTTTCCCACCAAAAACAGAAAGACTTGTTCATAATCCGATATTAAATGCCATTAAAAAATTTACTTCACTTGAACACAAAACATCTTCTAAAATTGATCCTCCTTCTTTTAAGGATATCAAATCTTCAATAATCAGTGAGCGGAAAAACACAGCGGCTTATAATAATAGATCTAGTATTTTTAATGACACCTCACATACTGGCGGAAAATTTGCTTGGATGAATAAGAGGAGAGGATCAAAAGACAATCAAACAGCAGGTTTTCGGTCTGATACACTTAAGTTTCAGAAAAGAAACGCGTCTTCTCTCCCAGATTTACTTGACCAGGACAGTGATATTTTGTCTAATAATATCTACACTACAGGACCCCAAAAGAGTTGTGAAAATCTAGAGGTAGAATTTGATACCACCCTGGTTCCTGAAACAAAATCTTTCAGAATTTCTGATGACGTAGATAAAAGTTACTCAGAAAATGATTCCAAATATGAGCAGCCTTGTGTTCAAAATGCCATTTATCAAGCAAAAACTCTAGGTACAAAAACTTTTCTGTATCCACAAAAGCCTTATATGTCAGATATAAATGCTACATTCAGAAACCTAGACAACACGACAACTTACACACCAGCACCATATCAGCCAGATAGGTTAAGGGAAAAGCGAGCAAAGTATAAACAGTCGGGAGGTTTCATGTCAGATACTCTGAAGTATAAGAAAACAAATGCGTCCTCTCTGCCAGATCTACTTGACCAGGAGAGTGACCATTTAAGTTATGACCTTGAAACTATATTACATAAAACCAGTTGTGAACCTGTACGGAATTACCATCCCTCAAATGTTTCTGAAACAAAGTCTTTAATGAACCCTGATGAAAAGAAAGAAATGTACTTGGACGGAAGTACAAGGCATGGACTATCTTCTGTCCAACATCCAAATCAATTACCAAAACCATCAAGTTTAAACACGAGTCAGTCTTCACAAAAGATTTTTACATTATCCTCTGGTTCGGAATTAGGCAAAGCTTCAATAAAAACTGAAAACAAGACAACTGACTCAGAATTAGCATATAGGACTACTCCATTTTCTCATGTACATGCAAAATTCAAGTCTGTAAGCTTTAATAGAGGTCGATACAATGGACAGAATATATATGACTCTAATAATAATAGTTTTGATGATGGATCAAAAATGAAAAGTGAATATATTTACCAAAGACAAAATGATCCAGAGCCAAACCAAGTAAAGGCCTTAAAATGCGACACATCTTCCAAATCTAACCAGTCAGTACTTTATCCACAGGATGTTGTTTCGTCAGCACATCAAATTTGTACTGACCAACAAATCCAAGGTGAACAGGGTTATAAGTCCGAAAGAAACCTACACCAAAATTTAATTTATCAGTTGGATGAAAAAGAAAACAAATCCGTGGAATATGTAGAACCAGCCAAAGTCATAGACTCCTCAAGGTTTCCTATTAGTCAAATTGTGAAGGAACATTCAGAAGGGAACATCTTGAGCAAAGGTACATGCCTGCCACCCACAGAGAATAAGGCAACCAACATATTAAGGCATCACTTACTTGTGACACCAGAACCGTTCAAACGCAATGTCCATATAAGTGTCATCCCCAAGTCACAGTGGAATCAATCTAAGAGTTGTGAAGATGGCCAGACCAAAACTTCCCTGGAAGGAGGAATTATTAAAGATTTTGCTCGTGAAGATGAAACATCACCAGAAGGTTTACAACTTTACAATACATACAGCTGTCAACAAGTTGTTGAAAATACTGAAGTTTATGAGAGCATTACAAATTCTTCTTATCCAAACATAGATAAAATTGAGTATCGTAAAGTTGTCTCAGTCTATTATAGCCTTCCTCGAAAATTCACAAGAAAGATCTCTGATCTGTCCAAGAATAACCTAAAAAACATTGATAAGACTATAGAGCAAAATAGAACACCTAGTGCAATTCTAGATAAAATAAGTAGCTACCACAAAGAAGATTATTCCAAAGACCAAAACTCTAAAAATACGACTGCCGTTACAGAAAAAATACACAATGATAAGGGACATTCAGCAGATGATGTTACATGTAAAATGCATCTCTTAAATTTCCACATCATTCCTTTACAAACGAATCTCGTGAAAAATGACAACAGGACAAATTCTGGTGAAGAAACGGATGATTTAGTGAACAAATTTAGTTCTTTGCACATTTCTAAAAATGAAGACAACTATAAAGCAAGGGAAGAACAAAAGAATAAAAATGAACACAGCCCTTCAAGATCCCCCCCAAGACATTCTCCAAATACTTATTATACATTACCAAATAGGAAATCTGGTGTCCAGGATCTGGAGAGAAATGTTCTAGAGAGAGACATTGCCATGGTACGGCACAGGATTAACCCATATACAAGCAGCAGTCCAGTATCTCAAGATGTTTTCACAGCACCAACTTTCTCATATGATAACCTTAATTGTTCCCCTGGTTATGATTTTATGCATTTTCAGGAAAACAACAAACAAGAGCATAACATTAATAACAATTTTGCAAAATATGGTGATTTCTGTGAGAGAAAATCCATGGATGAAAGTTTATTATTAAGAGAAGACTTGCCTTCAATCTATAAATCAAAAAGTTTCAAAGATTTAAGTCACAGCAAGTCCTACAACACAGAAGACATCTCGCCACACCACGAATATAACACCAGTCCACAGAGTGATTATAATTATCCAAGCTTTAATAAAAGCAATGATGTTGTAAATCGGACTCGGCCTTCATATTGCTCCGAGTTTGTCCAAAAGAAAATGAAGCCTATTAATGCTAAGAAGTTCAGCTTCTCTTTTGATCGTTCAAGTCAAGAAAGTGTAAGCCCTAGACGTACTGGTTCTTATAGTGATAATGTTCGGATATCTGACGTCAATTCATCGCCTGTATTCTACTCTACAAATGACAACTATCCATCTCATGTACCCAAACATTTTGGCCAGAGAAGTCCCAAACATTGTCGAAACCCTACATATTCTAACTTGTATAGATCAAAGAGCATGAAGCTCTTAAACACCGATGGCCAAGAAAATGTTATGGACTACAGAAGAAAGAGCGATAGCAGTTTTTCTTCAAAAAGCTATGGTGGAACTTTGAGGAGAAAAAGTCCTACTTCTGGCGAGACATGGAACAGGAGATTTTCAGATGAAATTTTAGATGAAAATGAAAACTGGCCAATTTCTGAAGAACGCAAACCTATTTGTACATCAAAGTCTCTTGATTATGGAATTTTTGGTAAGGAGCAGCAAGAGGCTATTTTAAACAACGTAAAGCGGTCACTTAACGAAGGCAGGCTATGGAGACCAAGTTTTTTGAAAAATCCAAGCTTCTTGAGAACTGAGGAATATTGTTCTTCTCAGGAAGTAAATCCAGTAGGTCGGTCTCCTGAAGATATCCCATCTCAAGGACCTAGTTTGAAAGACCATCTAAATATTTATGAGGATAAGCCTGTTTCATCAGATTCAGATAGTAACACAACCACGGACGATGAATATTACTTAGATGAAAATGACAAGGAGTCAGAACTATGAGGTCTCCTGAAATGGTAACCAACGCAGTATTGATGGCTTCATTGACGAGATACTGATTGTTTGTTTGTCTGTTTTGCTGTCTAATATTTGGTAATTTAAGTGCAATATAACCCCCCACCTACAAGAGCTGGAATATGCTAAATTATATATCAATGCAAAATATTAACGAGAATCCCATCAACTCTTCTGAAATGTCTACTTTAGTAGGTACTTGTATTCCCCATGAAATAACCATTCTGGTGCATTTTTACATAGAACTCTGCATTTTGTCAGGCAGGAGTGCAAGCAGGTCCTCTCCTTTGTCTATGGATGCTTAATAGGAGATACAAATATAATTATTGCAGAAAGCATTCAGAAGATTTGGCAATAATGGAATTTGTCTAGTAAATTATATGGTTTCCTTCTAATGAATAGTGTGCATAGACTTGATAGTGCAAACTGCCCATGTAGTAAGGTCCAAACGTGTTACTATTCAATTACCTGTTTTGGTTATAATGTAGTGCAATCACAATTTTTCAATTGCAAATTATATTAGCAAAATTGCCAAATTTTCTACAGATAAAATATTTAAATAGCTCAACGCAACTAATTTAACAAGAAGGATTTTTTTTTTTTTTAATTTAACACAGAATACCACTTTTAATGAGTAGTCTTCATGACAAAGATCTTTAGTATTTCGTAGTTTCCCTTTGGCTGTTGTAACCTGGTGCACACTTGACTAGACCCCCAACTTTTGGCAGTGATCCTTATGAATCTGAGCTCATTCCTCACGGACAATGACCTCCAGGACATTAACATTCTTAGGAGTTAAGAGAGTGGTCTAAATTGTTGAGAGATCATTAGCTTGCATGAAACAATGAGAAGGATAAAAGGCATTGAATGTTCCTATGTTCCTGGAGGTACAGGTGGAAGCAGAGTTCAAGGTTAAAGTCTACTGGCTACACTCCCTAGATGTGGCAGAACGTGGAAGTTGCTACCAGATTCCTGAGGCGGCAACTGGTCAAAAATCCTTTAGTGACCAGCAGCAACATTTGGCTCTGAGGTTTCAGTTTGCACAGTAAATGTTAACATTCTCCATGCCAGAATTCCTAGACGGTCACTTCTACTAACCCAACCGGACAATGTTCCCAAGGATATCTCAAAGATTCTAGAGTAGCAGACACAGTCGTCTGACTTGAATTCTGCAGAAAATCTTTGATGATGGGATTTGAAGGTGTTTGCAGCATGAAAACCCAAGAATTAGTGACCTGGAGGTCATTGCCCTAATATTCCGCAGGAACGCCACCAGAAGCTGATGTCTAGCTATGGATAACATTTCCAGCAGGTCGTTACAGCCAAAGGTGCCCTTCTAAGTACAAATGACAATTGTCATGAATTGGTTGAATAATCCTGAGACTGCAGTAGTCAATAAAAGTGTCATTTTGTGCTGAATTTGGAGAAACCACTTCTTACATTAGCTGTGTTGAGCTATTTATATTGTTTTTATTTGATTTATTGCAGATGGCAGAAATTTTGTACATTTTGCAACAACAGAAAACCTCTAATTTTCAATGGGGGAGTGAATAATTTTGATTGCAACTGTATTTACAATGTTTTCTTTTTCTGTTGTGCTGCATTACCCATTTTTGTAAAACCGACGGAAAATGTAGCCATACTGGTTGTCACTTCTCAGGAACTTACTGATAGAAATATTATATGTTCACTGTTCATTTTCAGTTTCTGAAAAACAAATTCCAGAATGTACTGAAAATGATCGTCTGACATGTCATAGATACTTATGAGAAAGTCATGTTGGTAAGGTTCGTCATCTAAGATCTGCACAAATTTTTCCTGGAGGCCTCTGTGCACGAATAAACCCTTTTGACACTGTTCATGGATAGAAATCTCATACAAAATTCCGAGTAAATTTTCATTAGTTTGAGAGAACCTGTCAAGTTGTTTTACCACCTTACACCGCCAGCTCGCTTATTACAAGAACCGACAAACTTTCCAAACTTTCTCCTGTTTGACTGTAATCATTGTTGTGTAACGTGGCGCTGGGCGGGAGACTCCTCTCTTACGACCCGAAATGCTACATGTAAGTGGGGGTCCTGGCTGGGTGTCTGGACTTGTAACTGATGTTGCTGGTTTGGCAGGACCAGATGTTTCACAGTTTAATGAGGGAGACCACCAGTCAAAAATAAAATTTTTACTGAATGGGATCTTTGGTAGGGTTATATACAAGGCATAGCGGGTACAAAGTCTTATGAACGTTTCCTTTACAACTCAAAAGAATTTTCCAGTTTCCTTCCTTCATTTTCTCTAATGCTTTATTTCCACTGTTTCTCAGTACTTCACCACAACCCAGCGTTAATACTAGTCTTGCTCATTACGAGTCATTTACTCGTCCTGCGGTTCCATGTCCTCCTTTCCTTTTAGAGTGCCAGTATGGCCAGTAATGCTGACACACTGGAACTCCCGCCGGGGACACTTTACTCGTCCCACGTACTCAGGCCCGTTACCTTCAAGTGTTATAGTCTCGGGACCTTGTGGCTAGGCGTCTTCTCCTAGGACCTGTTTCTGGAAGGTCACCGTCTCTTAGTCACTTCTGCTCCGGATCTCGCTATCCCTTTTCCTCAGTCTCCTCTCACTTAGGGTCACCCCAGAATGCGGCACTGCTTACCTTGTACCTTTAGGTCCACTTACTATGCATTCCAGGCCCTATCTGACTACAGAGAATTGCCACTTTCCCTGCAACTCATGCCCTCCCACTTTCGGCCGGTCCCAAACATTAACTCTTATCTGTCCCTATTGTCAAACTATACACAATATCAGTATTACGAACACGTGTCACAATTCACATTATATCGCATAACATATTACATGACATTAGTGGGTTACCTGAGCATATGCAGTGCCGCAAGGTGTTGAAGCAAAAAAGAGTACACCAAACTTCACTGCATATGCTGACTAATACAATGCAAAGGCAAATTGGTGACATATGGAGGAACCCGAATACAAGAAGTGGGTGGAAAGGGAGTGGCTGGAGGGTCAGGGTTGGACATCGAACTTCCTGACTCTTCAGCACAGCGTCAACTCCCACTTGACTCTTAACATATATTCTACCATTAAAATATTATTTATGTTTAGAATTTAGCTTAAAAAAATTGAATGAGCCTATTAAGTAATTTAATAAGTCATGCTGTTTGTTTAGGGTGGTAAAGCAGCCTGACAGGTTCCCATTAAATGGTCTTACATTGTTGCATCGAGGGCTATAAAGTCCTCGTGTTGTGGATATTAGTGGTGATGCACGTGTTATTTTACGCTATTTTTTTCATGTATCTTTGGCTTTTCAAAAAAATTATTTTGATTGAATTTTCCTTTTAGAGTTGGTGCAAATCGATTGGCAGGACTGGCGTCCATCGGTCATGTCAGTAATCTGTAGCCGCCGGACGGGAGCCAGGAGAACCTTTTCTTTGGCTCTTCTTTCGATTAGTTGGCCTGGCGTGATGTCACACTAGGCTGGCTGATCGAATGAAGAGCAGTGGATCCTGTCAGGTAATAGCGACCATAACTAACGTGTCCGATGAACTGCCGTGGTCCTCAAACCAACTGTACCACCAGTACGTCTGCACTTCCAACAAAATGGTGACACGGCTGTACAGAAAAATCCCAAGATCTCTAAAGAAAACATGACATCAATACCAAACGTGTATTTTCGGTGGAAACTCTGCTTAATGATATCCTAAAGGGAACCAACCGCTGAGGTGGTGATCATGGAAAGGGCTACTGCCCAGCATCGTGATGGCGGCATCGGCTGCGTGGCTTACACTGGATTAATACTGCATAAAACAATGTCAGCTGGAAACCATGTAATCGTTTATATATTTATGACTGCTACAAGAAATTTCATTTTTTATATGTTGTGCAGAATTAAACTGAAATTCATTATGGTTTTATGTAAGAAGTAGTCCAAAGAAAATTAAAGGGGGTTTCCATTCTTTTTGAAAAAATGTACAGTGGTGAACCATGCTGATAAAAGAAGAAAGGAAGCTAAACTCACTCTGTTAATCTGCTCCACCGGTCTTTGTTCAGAGTGCAAGTGATGATGTCAGGACCCTCAGTCACCTGACCACTGCAGACAGTGATTGGCTGCAGGGTTAGGAGACTGGTGGCCATAACATCATTGCTTCCGATCAGGCAGAGATTGGTAGGAGTGGCAGCACTGGATCCGATCCCTGGGGTGAGTATGACTTGTTTTCTCCTTTTAACTGCATGGTTCACTCTGTAAATTAACAAATACAGCAGGAAGGTCCCTTTAATAACTAAGTTTTCCTCCCTGTGACTCTAGAGCTGACGTAAAGCAGGTTTTGAGATATGGAACTTTAGACATTTTGTCAGTAATTTGCTTGATTGTTGTAGAATGGAAGTGCAGGAAAGCAAGTGACAAGATTGACTTAAAGGGAATCTGTCAGCAGGATTTCATCCCCCCAAAATTCTATATTCATGAAGCTCTTTCAAAGACAAGTCCAGCAATGCCTATACATGGCCAGTCCGTTCCTCCGTCACTGAGAAATCAGTGTTTGAATTGATATGCAAAGACTGAAGCATTATGGTAGATCTGAAGCCTCCGTCACTCCAGCTCTATTCCCCATCTCCTTTCTGACTGACGGCTCCTTTGCTTTAAGTCACAAAGTATAGAGGCTGTCAGTCAAGCAGGAGGAGGCGGGGAAAGGAGCTGGAGTGACGAAGGCTTCAGATCTACAAATAATTATTCAGCCTCATTTGCATGTAAATTCAATCTGATTTCTCAGTGACGGAGGAACGGACTGGCCATGTAATATTATTGCTGAACTTGTCTTTCAAAGAGCTACATGGGCATATAAATAGTTTGACGGTAAAATCCTGCTGACAGATTCCTTTTAAGACTTCAGATGCTTTTACAAAACAATTTTCATGTCAGTGGCAGAGGAAATGGAGAAGTTATTGAAGAGCGTGAAACGGAATGCACTCCCTTTACCAACATTCTATGATTAATGTATAATTATTGGATCTTTATCAATCAGAACTCTGCTTTTCTGATACAAAAGTCAAAATCCCCTTCATTGCCGTAGAATTAAAGGGGTTGTCCATTACTGCACAACCCTATATTAATAGCCCCAGGGTGCGCCATAACATAAAAACCTCTACACTTACCTCCCAGACCGGTCCTTCTGCTCCAATCTCAGCCCTGTGTCTCCCACGGGTCACCTGAACATAAACAAGGTCCAGTGACCGCTGCAGCTAGTGAGTTGGCACGGATTGGCTGCAGCTTTCACTATTCTTTCACAGTGGAAGAAACACATTGTATATGTCAGGTGACCGGCAGAAGGACGCAGTACTGAGATTGGAGCAATACTGCCAATTCTGGAGGGAAGTATAGCAGGTTTATTCTAATTTATGCTGCACCCTGCAGCTATTAATAGTGGGCTGTGCAGCAGTGCCCCTTTTAATGATACAATGCTGATTACCTGTAGTCACCACTAGGGGGAGTGTATTTTTGAATACATTTAGCTCCCCCTTGTGGTGACTGCAGGCAGCCAGAATTTTATAATTGCACTCTGTGAACTCAGGGGCTCTGGACCTGTGTATCAGAGACAAAAAGCTCTGAGAAATATAAAGAAATATTTAGAACTTAATCAGTTGAATTATTAAACCTTGAGGACTTTAATGCTGCAGTTGTTTCCTTTTATTCTGAACTCCATGTATCCTCAGTGTTAGGCTTCTGCCCCCACACATAAGACGTATTTATTTTCAGGGGATCATCTTTGTAAATTTCTGTACAGAATGGAATATATTGGAGACGCTGTTCTGGCTCCCGTCTACCAGATCTGATGTATATAGGTGTATATGGCCTAATTGTGACTGACCGCACTTTCAAGTGGATATTTATTTTGTCTTTACTCTTCTGTTATATGGACGACGTCACACTGTAAATTAATGCTCAGTCTTTTGGTGTATTATATAATAAAAATATTTTGTATTTTTGTATTGTATTTCTATTTGCTTTTTATTAAAGTAAGCAATCGGAAATTATTATTAGCAGTCTGCAAGAAGACTTCATGCAGAAATGGTCAGGCTGCGTTCACACAGGGCCAAACATAATGTGTTCCGCTTCTAGGTGGCGCACGTGGTTTTTGGCCCCACTGTGCCACAGATTGGACTTACCCTGCAGGGGTGGGACTAAGCAGCTACCTTGGTGTTCGCTGGAGCCTCTAGTGGTGAGGTCAGACTTGTGCGGCAGGTAACTGCCAGGTGCCTTTCCAGGGTGACGTCCAGCAGTAGCTGCTGACCCAAAGGGCAGAGACGACACTTCAGATTCACAGAAAAAATTGTAGGACTGCCACTTGGCACAATTTCTGACAGGACGACCTCTTGGGAAAAGTTCTCACTGTGCGGTCAGGACGGCCACTGGGACAGGTTCTTCCTGTGCAGTCAGGGTGGCCACAGGGACAGGTTCCCACAGTGCAGACTGGACGGCCACAGGGATAGGCTCACAGTTCTGGTCTGGGTATTCAGTCCCCAGGGTGGCAGACAGGTACCGCCGATGTGGCCACCGGGTACAGGTACTGCAGATGCAGTTTCAGGATTCTGACACTGCCAAAGCTATCGCAGGGAACAAGGACAAACTATGGCAGGCTAAAGGGAACACAGGATGCGGGACACTAACAGACTAGGGAACCCAGACATGGCAACATTCAATTGCACACCTAACTGAACTCTAGGGGTTGCTCAGGCACCTCCCAGAAGGGGAGGGTGCCTTATATACAAAATGTCTCCCAGATGGGAGCATTTACCATGTAAGTGCGCTGCCCTTATAAGAACAGGGGAGCGCGTGCACCCACACCACACTGAGGCACAGTGCAGCATACACAGAGCAGGAAAAAGGCAGGAATAGGAGCACGCTGGGGATCACACCGCAGGTCGATGAGTGAGCCAACATCCTCGCATGGTGGCAGAACAGGACGCTGTGCAGGGCCGCCGGGCATAGCGTTACCACAATACTGCTGACTTGGTGTTCACTTGAAAAATAGCCAGTGTGCTGTTTGGTTTCCACACCTTCTTAAATTGCTTTCATTAGCATGAAAATAAGCAAGTTTGCAGCTGACTTGCTTTTTCTTCCTAGTTATTCTCCAGCAATAAAAGCTTTTATAGTGTACAGCTGGTCTCCATTAGGCCCGGCCTCTAGACCCTGTGAGGGTATGCAGGAGCTTCAGTCCAGGAGAGGGTAACTCTTGACATACTAGCCACCTTTCCCCAACCCATTGATTTCTATAAAGTGGTTATCTGCTCACCGCCATCTCTTGCAACATCACCAGACCATACCTTTCAGAACAGGTCTAATCATGGCTCTCTGCTCTCACTGTCCGGACCTGTACGCTTGTTCAAATGGCTTATCACCGTGTACACAGTGATAGCAGTGTATATATAAGGGGCATTTACACTGCAAGATAATCGATTCTCTTGCAGTGTAAACAAACTGCTACTCACCCAATAAACGAGAAAAATGCTCGTTCTTCAGATAAAATGCTCGTTTATGCGGCACAAGAGATCGTCGTTCTCAGCGGTTCATTGTCCACAATGACAGCCCTCATATACACTATGTTCCAAATTATTATGCAAATGACATTTTTCTCTGGTTTTCCTAAATGGTTGGTGCAAATGACAGTCAGTCTAATAAAAGTGATCACCCGTTAGAGTATACATCGAATTTTATTGAAGAAACCTCCCAATGACAACAGTATAATCTCCAAAATGAATAAAAACTTAAAATGCACTGTTCCAAATTATTAGGCACAGTAGAATTTCTAAACATTTGATATGTTTTAAAGAACTGAAAATGCTCATTTGTGGAATTTGCAGCATTAGGAGGTCACATTCACTGAACAAAAAAGTTATTTAACTCCAAAACATCCTAACGGGCCAAGTTACATGTTAACATAGGACCTTTCTTTGATATCACCTTCACATTTCTTGCATCCATTGAACTTGTGAGTTTTTGGAGAGTTTCTGCTTGAGTTTCTTTGCATGAAGTTGGAATAGCTTCCCAAAGCTGCTGTTTTGATGTGAACTGCCTCCCACCCTCATAGATCTTTTGCTTGATGACACCCCAAAGGTTCTCTATAGGGTTGAGGACAGGGGAAGATGGTGGCCACACCATGAGTTTATCTCCTTTTATGCCCATAGCAGCCAATAAGGTATTCTTTGCAGCATGAGATGGTGCATTGTCATGCATGAAGATGATTTTGCTCCTGAAGGCACGTTTCTGCTTTTTATACCATGGAGGAAAGTTGTCAGTCAGAAACTCTATATACTTTGCAAAGGCCATTTTCACACCTTCAGGAACCTTAAAGGGCCCTACCAGCTGTTTCTCCATGAATCCGGCCCAAAACATGACTCCTCCACCTCCTTGCTGTTGTTGCAGCCTTGTTGGGACATGGTGGCCATCCACCAACCATCCACTACTCCATCCATTTGGACCATCTAGGGTTGCTCAACACTTATCAGTAAACAAGAATGTTTGAAAATCAGTCTTCATGTATGTGTGGGCCCAATACAACCATTTCTGCTTGTGAACACTGTTTAAGGGTGGCCGAATAGTAGGTTTATGCAGCACAGCAAGCCTTTGAAGGATCCTACACCTTGAGGTTCGAGGGACTCCAGAGGCTCCAGCAGCTTCAAATATCTGTTTGCTGGTTTGTAATGGCTTTTTAGCAGCTGCTCTCTTAATCCGATGAACTTGCCTGGCAGAAATTTTCCTCATTATGCCTTTATCAGCACAAACACATCTGTGCTCAGATTCAGCCACAAATCTCTTAACAGTACGATGTTGACGCTTAAGTTTTCAGGAAATTTCTAATGTTTTCATCCCTTGACCAAGGCATTGCACTATTTGATGCTTTTCAGCAGCAGAGAGATCCTTTTTCTTTCCCATGTTACTTGAAAACTGTGACCTGCTTAATAATGTGGAACATCATTTTTAAGTAGTTTTCCTTTAATTAGAATCACCTGGAAAACTAATTATCACATGTGTTTAAGATTGATTTCAGTGATCCATTGAGCCCTGAGACACAATACCATCCATGAGTTTATTTGAAAAACAAAACAATTAAATCTTTATGACACTTAAATCCAATTTGCATAATAATTTGGAACACAGTGTAGATTGATCAGTGCGCATAGTTTGCTTTGGTCTGCCTGTTTAAACAGTCATTCAAACCGCCGATCAGAAAAGTTTACCGATTGAAGGTCATATTGTGTCGCTGTTCAATCTGTCTAAACCAGTGTTTCCCAAACTCCAGTCCTCACGGCCCCCCACAACTCTTGTTTTCAGGATTTTCCTTAGAATTTCACGGGTGATAAAGTTTCAGCAAGGCATCAGTTTTTTCACCTGTGCAATACTATGGAAATCCTGAAAACATGACCTGGGGGAGGCCGCGAGGACCGGAGTTTGGGAAACACTGGTTTAAACGGAGCCTTAGAACAAACCCTTGGTAGCTGAATGTGTTACAGCAGACGACCTGCTGAGCTGTAAAGTTCTAATACCATGAACTGGGGATGAAATTGGACTGATTTTGAAACACGTTGCCTTTAATATGATTTTCTCCACCTTCTCATCCCAGTCTTCATCGTGACAGTGCCCACCATGTTCACTTCTCATTGTTTTTCCTCGCAAATGTATTATTTTAGTAATCTGACCGCTGCTGCTAGTTATGGGCTGCAGCGGTTCTGCGACTTCCAAATTTAGCTGACACCACTTCCAGGGATGGAGATAATTTATTTTACTGTTGGACAACCCCCTTTAAGCCTGCTGAAGGTTTGGTTACACTTTAAGGCATTGATGCCCGTGGAAAGACAAGGCTAGCTCCTCTTGCCCGATTCCACAGAAGAGACCAACTTACTGAGATGGCTCCTACTGGTGGATACCGGAGCAGTGCAGTTTGCGGTGTTTGGGCCCAAAACTGCAAATTCTTCAGAATTCCAATCCTGATTCACGAAAAAGGCCTATAATGGGCATGAGGACAGGGTGATGGAGCAATGGAAAAACGTGCCTGGTCTGATGGATCACATGGCTGTGTGCGTCCCTGGAGAATGGGGGCAGTGTGGTGTCCTGATGATGTCCCATAAGCGAATAGTATTAGTAGACCACCATTGATTCCATGGTGTGGTGCAGCCCCCTAGCTCAGGAGACCCAGTGCTCGGCAGGGTATTCGGATCCAAGCACGGGTAAGTGAAACCGGCCTTAATGAGGAGTAAAAGTGGAAACTGATGCTTCAGATTGTGGGGTGAGATTTCTGGGGCCAATCCCAAAAATAAATGCAGTGCCCGTTTCTCCCACCCAGTGCTGCCGTTGTCCCGATACAGGGTGTGTTTCAGAGCATCGTTACACATGAAAAGCAATGAGCACGATTCACGAAATCCAGATCAATGGTTCCCGCAATCTCAGGAATAGTGGAGGTCCGGTACACCGGCCCCCCTTCTTGTATTCCATACAATTTGTGCCTTTTAGACACGAAAATACTCAAACACTTCAGCGCCAGAACAAGAGCAGAGCAGCGCTCATCAGCACCCCACGCCTACGGGCAGCGGCATGTGATGTCATGAAGCTACAGCCCTCATCATACTACTGATGGCACCACAAAGACATTGAGGACCCCGAGGAGATAGAGGACAGTAGGCGCTCTATTATTGTGCAGGGGGGGCGGTGTTACTGTTTGGATATTTTTATGCAGGAGCATTATAACACGTATTTAATAGGGCACCATGTCGGGATGTGCTGCAGAAGATGGAAGTCTGTAGAGATGAGCGCCGAGCATGAAATGTCATCATGGCGTCTGTACTACATGGAAACAAAAGGGATGGGAAGACTTCAAAGAGGTCATCTATAGGATTCCAGGGTGTAATGTTTGTGATACTGACTATATATCGGTGGTTCCTGTATAGTCCGCAGTCTGATGAGGACAGATAACTCCCAACATCTCCTTAAGGCTATGTGCACACGTTGCGGTTTTTACCGCAGAACCGCAGCGATTTTGACACTGCGGGTCCGCAGCAGTTTCCATTGCGTTTACAGTTACATGTAAGCCTATGGAAACCGCAATCCGCTGTGCACATGCTGCGGGAAAAACCGCGCAGAAACGCAGCGGTTTACATTCCGCAGCATGTCACTTCTTTGTGCAGAATCGCGGCAATTCTGCACACATAGGAATGCATTGATCCGCTTACTTCCCGCATGGGGCTGTGCCCACCATGCGGGAAGTAAGCAGGTCATGTGCGGATGGTACCCGGGGTGGAGGAGAGGAGACTCTCCTCCAGGCCCTGGGAACCATATTTGTGTTAAAAAAAAGAATAAAAATAATGATATACTTACCTCTCAGTGCTGCACGCGGCCGTCCGGTCGCAGGGTTGCTATGCGAGCAGGGCCTGCGATGACGTCGCGGTCACATGACCGTGACGTCACAAAGGTCCTCGTACAGCATCTTTGGAACTGGACCGCCACGTGCAGCACCGAGGAGATCGGGACGTCAGAGGGTGAGTATAACCATTTTTAAATTATTTTTAACATTACTATTGATGCTGCATATTGCTGCATAAGCAGCATCAATAGTATAGGAGTAAACCCGCAGCGGAAACCGCTAAACAAATCGCGATAAATCTGCAGGGATAACCGCAGCGGTTTTGCCCTGCAGATTTATCAAATCCGCTGCAGGAGAACCCGCAGAGGACCCTCCCTACGTGTGCACATAGCCTACTACTGTAAAAAAAAAAAAAAAAAGTCATACTGGGAGTTGCAGGTTCATGCAATCAAGGGCATATGGGGCTGAGCAGACATTATAATAGATCACTGTACTAAGCTTGGTGCTGCAATCATGTACTGATGGTGGGTCTGGTGCCATATTCATGTACTGATGGTGGGTCTGATCGTGTACTCATGTAGCAATCCAGAACTAGATGACGTGAAGAGTTGTGATAGGACAATTTGTTGAGTTTTGGTACAGTTTCTGCTCTGTGTGATTCACACTGAGTTTTTGGAGCAGAAACTGTCCAAATCCTCATAATCTCAGAACTTCTCAAAATATTTTTTTAGGGTATGTGCACACGTTGCAGATTTGCCTGTGGAATTTCCTGTGCAGATTCTTCCCTCTCTTGCCAGAAAACGCAGGTGCGTTTTTACTGTGGTTTTTGATGCGTTTTTCCCATGTGGATTTGTATGCGTTTTTGAAAGCTAAATAAAGATCTATTATTTAAAAAAAAAAAGATTTGTGATGTAGTTGGAGCGCCCCCACACCGCCGCAGGGCCGAGGGGTACCCGGAGCCGGGCCACTGGGTCTCAGTCCTGGGGTTGTCACGGTGGCTAGACCCGGTCCGTGGCCCTGTCTGTCAGTGGGGGACGTCCGGTGCAATAAGTGGTGGTGTAGCGGTGCAGTTGTGGGGTGCAGGTCGCGGTAAATAACGAGGACACCAGGTTGCAGTCTCTTTACCTCTTTACTGAAGATCTCTGGGTCCTCAGTCCGGAATACGGTTCACCAGGCTGCGCAAGTCCGGCCGGTCCAATGGCACCTCCAGAGTTCTCTTCACAGGTGGAAATCTGCGCCTTCCCCCTAGCGCTAGGTGTTGTGGTCCTTCCCTGCTGTGCTTACGGAAAGTACCCCACAACTGTTGTGTCTGTTTCTTAAGTAGATGATGTTCTGCTAATCCTCCGTCCCTCCCTGATGTTCTGGTTGGGACGGCACCCGTTTGACGGGTAGGCTCGGAGCTCTTCCGGGACCCTAGAGTCGCCCCTCTCCCACAATTGCCTCCCAAGACTGCATAGGTGATTTGAGTTAGACAGCCCGCCTTAGACTGACTGTCCTGCCGCTGTTTAGAGTATTGCTTGAAGCTGGATATTATTATACTCTCTCGGCGTTCCGGCCACCGGTTATGCGCCTCAGTAGGATGTTGCTTTGGTCTTACAGCACGACTCCTACTGGTATTTCTCCTATTGCTATGATCTCGTTTCTCACTCAGCACAATCTAACTCGCTTCTGATCCTTTCTTGGGCACCGCCGCTATACTGAGCAGGCACGGTCCCGTTACGTTCGTTCAAGTTGCCAAGCCTCTGTCAGGATCCCACCCCTGACAGAGACGCTACTGTATCTTCCCCCACAACACCCTCTGCCACAAGGTGTTGCCTGGTTCCAACCCAGTCAGCTTCTGACTAACTTCCTGCCTGACCCCCAGTTTACCCACTATGGTGGGGAGTGGCCTAGTGAATAGAACCCTTAGCTCCCCCCGGAGGCCCGGCTGTGAAATGTATTGGTGTCTGTGATACCTGATCAGATGAACTCCTTCAGTGCCATCAGACGTACCATAGCTCCCCATAGTGGCGGAGCCACAGTACTGCAACGACCAGGACTCTGGGGCGCTGCATAATTTCTTGTCCAACCTCCTCTTTTACATTTGTCCAACCCACACTCCATTACACACACAGATAGACAGACAGATGGAAGGAAGGAGATAGATAGATCTGCGTATTGCGCCCGTAAAAAACGGACCGTATTTTCCTACGCCAAGTGTGACGCCGCCCTGAGATAGACAGACAGATAGATAGATAGATAGATAGATAGATAGATAGATAGATAGAAGGAATGAGATGGATAGATGTAGATAGATATGTGGATAGTTAGGCTACTTTCACACATCAGTTTGTTTCCGTCAGGCAGGATCGGGCGAATTTTTGAAAAAATGGATCCGTTGCAAATATTGAAAAACTGATGCAACTGATCTGTTTTTTTTAAAAAAAGAAAAAAGAGCGAACGGAAAATGTGCATGATTTGAATGGAAACATGCATGAAAAAACGGATTCGGAGGCCGGTTTCATAATTTAACATCTCAATTTCATACGTTTTTCGCCGGATCCGTCGCTGTGCGTTTTTTCGCCAGACAGAAAAACCGTTCCTCTGTATGTTTTCTCCATCTGCCAGAAACAGCTTTTTTGACGGATCCGGCAAAAAACAGATGAAACGTGTGGCCATCAGGCGCAATCCGGCACTAATACAACTCTATGAGAAAAAAACGGATCCGGCGGAAAAAAAACGGATCCGTTTTTTTCAAAACTCGCTGGATTGTGCCTGACGGCAAAAACCTGATGTGTGAAATTAGCCAGATAGATAATATGGATAGAAACATCTATCTATAAATATATCTATAGATAGATATATCCATAGATAGGCCGATGTTGATTAACCCCTTTCTGACATCTGACGTACTATCCCGTCGAGGTGGGGTGGGCCCGTATGACCACCGACGGGATAGTACGTCATATGCGATCAGCCGCGCTCACGGGGGGAGCGTGGCCGATCGCAGCTAGGTCTCAGCTGACTATCGCAGCTGACATCCGGCACAATGAGCGGTCACAGACCGCCCCCGGGACATTAACCCCCGGCACACTGCGATCAAACATGATCGCAGTGTTCCGGCGGTATAGGGAAGCATCGCGCAGGGAGGGGGCTCCCTGCGTGCTTCCCTGAGACCCCCGGAGCAACGCGATGTGATCGCGTTGCTCCGAGGGTCTCTTACCTCCTCCCTGCAGCAGGCTCGGATCCAAGATGGCGCGGCATCCGGGTCCGGCAGGGAGGTGGCTTCACTGCGCCTGCTCAGAGCAGGCGCCGGGAAGCCTCCAGGATCTGTGCACGTCAGATCGCCGATCTGACACAGTGCACAGCAAAGTGTCAGATCGGCGATCTTACACTATAACATGATGCCCCCCCCTGGGGCAATGTTATAGTGTAAAAAAAAAAAAATATTCACATGTGTAAAAAAAATTCAAAAAAAAATAAAAATATTGTTCCTATAAATACATTTCTTTATCTAAATAAAAAAAAAAAAAAAGTACACATATTTAGTATCTCCGCGTCCGTAACGACCCGACCTATAAAACTGTCCCACTAGTTAACCCCTTCAGTGAACACCGCAAAAAAAAAAGAGGCAAAAAACTTTATTATCATACTGCCAAACAAAAAGTGGAATAACAAGCGATCAAAAAGACGGATATAAATAACCATGGTACCGCTGAAAACGTCATCTTGTCCCGCAAAAAACGAGCCACAATACAGCATCATCAAAGAAAAAATAAAAAAGTTATAGTCCTCAGAATAAAGCGATGCAAAAATAATTATTTTTTCTATAAAATAGTTTTTATCGTATAAAGGCGCCAAAACATAAAAAATGATATAAATGAGGTATCGCTGTAATCGTACTGACCTGAAGAATAAAACTGCTTTATCCATTTTACCAAACGCGGAACGGTATAAACGCCTCCCCCAAAAGAAATTCACGAATAGCTGGTTTTTGGTCATTCTGCCTCACAAAAATCGGAATAAAAAGCAATCAAAAAATGTCACGTGCCCGAAAATGTTACCAATAAAAACGTAAACTCGTCCTGCAAAAAACAAGACCTCACATGACTCTGTGGACCAAAATATGGAAAAATTATAGCTCTCAAAATGTGGTAACGCAAAAAATATTTTTTGCAATAAAAAGCGTCTTTCAGTGTGTGACGGCTGCCAATCATAAAAATCCGCTAATAAACCCGCTATAAAAGTAAATCAAACCCCCCTTCATCACCCCCTTAGTTAGCAAAAAATTAAAAAAAACAAGAAAAATGTATTTATTTCTATTGTCCCATTAGGGTAAGAGCTACGGTTAGGGCTAGGGTTAGGGCTACAGTTATGGGTGGGGCTAAAGTTAGGGTTAGGATTACATTTACGGTTGGGAGTAGGGTTGGGATTAGGGTTAGGGGTATGTCAGGGTTAGAGGTGTGGTTAGGGTTACTGTTGGGATTAGGGATGTGTTTAGATTAGGGTTTTAGTTATAATTGGGGGGTTTCCACTGTTTCGGCACATCAGGGGCTCTCCAAACGCGACATGGCGTCCGATCTCAATTCCAGCCAATTCTGCGTTGAAAAAGTAAAACAGTGTTCCTTCCATTCTAAGCTCTCCCGTGCGCCCAAACAGGGGTTTACCCCAACATATGGGGTATCAACGTACTCAGGACACATTGGACAACAACTTTTGGGGCCCAATTTCTCCTGTTACCCTTGGGAAAATACAAAACTGGGGGCTAAAAATAATTTTTGTGGAAAAAAAAGGATTTTTTATTTTCACGGCTCTGCGTTATAAACTGTAGTGAAACACTTGGGGGTTCAAAGCTCTCACAACACATCTAGATGAGTTCCTTAGGGGGTCTACTATCCAAAATGGTGTCACTTGTGGGGGTTTCAATGTTTAGGCACATCAGGGGCTCTCCAAATGCAACATGGCGTCCCATCTCAATTCCTGTCAATTTTGCATTGAAAAGTCAAACAGCGCTCCTTCCCTTCCGAGCTCTCCCAAGCGCCCAAACAGTGGTTTACCCCCACATATGGGGTATCAGCGTACTCAGGACAAATTGGACAACAACTTTTGGCGTCCAATTTCTTCTCTTACCCTTGGGAAAATAAAAAATTGGGGGCGAAAAGATCATTTTTGTGAAAAAATATGATTTTTTATTTTTGCGGCTCTGCATCATAATCTTCTGTGAATCACTTAATGTGTCAAAGTGCTCACCACGCATCTAGATAAGTTCCTTAGGAGGTCTACTTTCCAAAATGGTGTCACTTGTGGGGGGTTTCAATGTTTAAGCACATCAGGGGCTCTCCAAACGCAACATGGCGTCCCATCTCAATTCCATTCAATTTTGCATTGAAAAGTCAAATGGCGCTTATTTCCTTCCGAGCTCTGCCATGCGCCCAAACAGTGGTTTACCCCCACATATGGGGTATTGGCGTACTCAGGACAAATTGTACAACAAGTTTTGGGGTCCATTTTCTCCTGTTACCCTTGGTAAAATAAAACAAATTGGAGCTGAAGTAAATTTTTTGTGAAAAAAAGTTAAATGTTCATTTTTATTTAAACATTCCAAAAAATCAAAATACCTGAAGGGTTAATAAACTTCTTGAATGTGGTTTTGAGAACCTTGAGGGGTGCAGTTTTAGAATGGTGTCACACTTGGTTATTTTCTATCATATAGACCCTTCAAAATGACTTCAAATGAGAAGTGGTCCCTAAAAAAAAAAAATGGTGTAAAAATGAGAAATTGCTGGTCAACTTTTAACCCTTATAACTCCCTAACAAAAAAAAAATTGGGGTTTCAAAATTGTGCTGATGTAAAGTAGACATGTGGGAAATGTTACTTATTAAGTATTTTGTGTGACATATCTCTGTGATTTAATTGCATAAAAATTCAAAGTTGGAAAATTGCGACATTTTCAAAATTTTCGCCAAATTTCAGTTTTTTTCACAAATAAACGCAGGTAATATCAAAGAAATTTTACCACTATCATGAAGTACAATATGTCACGAGAAAACAGTGTCAGAATCATCAGGATCCGTTAAAGCGTTCTAGAGTTATAACCTCATAAAGGGACAGTGGTCAGAATTGTGAAAATTGGCCCGGTCATTAACGTGCAAACCACCCTTGGGGATAAAGGGGTTAATGAACATAAAAAGTGGGGAAAAAATGGCGTTTGCCATTTGTAGCCTGGGAAGGGGGTAATACCCATGGCCCCTCCCAGGCTATGAATATCAGCCCGCAGCTGTCTGCGTAGTCTTTACTGGCTATTAAATTAGGAGGACCACCCCCAAAAAAAATGACGTGAGGTCCCCCTATTATTTTATAGCCAGAAAGGCTACGCAGACAGCTGCAGGCTGAATTTCATAGCCTAGAGAGGGGCCATGGATATTGTGTCCCCCCCCCCCCCCGGCTACAAATACCTGTTCGCCTCCGCCCCAGAAATAGCGCATCTGTGAGATGCGTCAATTCTGGCACTTAGCCCCTCTCTTCCCACTCCCATGTAGAGGTGGGATATGGGGTAATAAGGGGTTAATGTCACCTTGCTATTGTAAGGTGACATTAAGCCCGGTTAATAATGGAGAGGCGTCAATAAGATGCTTATCCATTATTAATCCTAGAGTAGTGAAAGAGTTAAAAACAATAAAGACAGACAGAAAAAAGTATTTTAATATTCTTAATTTAACCATACTTACCATACTTCAGCGCCTGCAAAAAATAAACCAACCGTATACTTGGTCCGCCGTAGTCCAATTAATAACGAGTGACCCACGACGATCTCCCCTATAGAACAGTGACATCGGGTGATGTCACTGCTCTATAGACCTCCAGTGACACACTGACAGGAGACAATGGCTCCTGCAGTGCATCACTGAGGTTACCTTAGTTCAGGGTCTCACTTTATGACTGCTGCGTGGGAACTTTCTCACACAGCAGTGCCACAAGTGAGACTAGGGACTATTTCTCACAGCGGCGGAGGAATACAGTGCGGAAGGATAGCTTCTGTCATTGTATTCCTGGAGCCCATGGAGAGCGGTCACATCAGCTGATGCTGCTGCTCTCCACGGGAGATCGTCGTGGGACACTCGTTTTAATTGGATATCTGCGGATCAGGGAATATAGTGTTAGTTTGTTATTTTAATATTTTTCATTGTATGGTCTGTCATATGTTCGTGTTTTTTTTTTTTTTTTTTTTTTTTTTACATTCAACACATTAGCCGGATGATGGGACTACTACTGTCCCATCATTGGCTAATGTGTCAATCACTGTCACTGTAGCAGGCAGAGCCCGATGGGACTTGTAGTCCCATCGGACGATGCCTGCACGCACGAGCGCGCGCACACACACCCAAAGACCCCCGACAGCCCGGCACAGACCTCCCACAGCCGCGCACAAACCCCCAGCAGCCCCGCACAGACGCCCGACAGCCCCCCGCACACGCACACACACACACACACACACACACACACACACAGTCTCCGCCCACACACTCTTCCCCCCTCCCGATCTGCAGCGTTTCTCACAGCAAAACCGCAGAGTTTTGCTGCGGATGTGCCCGGCTCAATGCAAGTCAATGGGTGCAGAAACGCTGCAGATCCGCCCAAATAAATGACATGCTCCTTCTTTTAACCCACAGCGCTTTCAGTGCAGAGTTTTCCACACCATTAGCAGCATTTTTTTTTTTTTGCCATTGATTTACATTGTACTGTAAATCACTTACGGATCTGCAGCGTTTCCGCGCAGAAAAAAACGTGATTTGTGATTTAGTCACTGGGCGCACAGTCAGCCCTGCAGAGGCACCTAGCACCGGATATACAGTCAGCCCTGCAGAGCGTCGCACCAAGTATAAAGACAGCCCTGCAGAGCATCTTGCACCTGGTTTACAGTCAGCCCTGCAGAGCATCTCGCACACCGGGTATACGGTCAGCCATGCAGAGCGTCGCACACCGGGTATACGGTCAGCCATGCAGAGCGTCGCACACCGGGTATACAGTCAGCCCTGGAGAGCGTCGCACACCGGGTATACAGTCAGCCCTGCAGAGCATCTCGCATACAGTCAGCCCTGCAGAGCATCTCGCATACAGTCAGCCCTGCAGAACATCTCGCACCGGGCATAGTCAGCCCTGCAGAGCATCTCGCACCGGGCATACAGTCAGCCCAGCAGAGCATCTCGCATACAGTCAGCCCAGCAGAGCATCTCACACTGGGTATACAGTCAGCCCTGCAGAGCATCTCGCATACAGTCAGCCCTGCAGAGCATCTCGCACCGGGCAGTCAGCCCTGCAGAGCATCTCACACTGGGTATACAGTCAGCCCTGCAGAGCATCTCGCACCGGGCACAGTCAGCCCTGCAGAGCATCTCTCATACAGTCAGCGATGCAGAGCATCTCGCACCGGGCGCAGTCAGCCCTGCAGAGCATCTCGCGCCGGGTATACCGTCAGCCCTGCAGAGCATCTTGCACTGGGTATACAGCCAGTCTGCAGAGCATCTCGCATACAGTCAGCCCTGCAGAGCATCTTGCACTGGGTATACAGCCAGCCCTGCAGAGCATCTCGCACGCAGTCAGCCCTGCAGAGCATCTCGCACTGGGTATACAGCCAGTCTGCAGAGCATCTCGCATACCGTCAGTCCTGCAGAGCGTTGCACTGCGCCGTGTGTACAGTGAACTCTGCCCAGCACGCAGCTCTCTCCGGATTGGCCGCCCAGCCCACCAATCAGCAGCAGACAGATCTCCTGTCCCACTTCCCACGGAAAACTTTGAATGACTCCCGGAGCCGCCGGTGAGCGCGGACGATACGTGCGGCCTCCGCCGGTCACCAGGAGGAGGATGGCGCCGCTGCTGCTCCTGCTGCTGTGTGCAGGGAGCCTCCGCGCTGCCGGGTGTCCGGAGGCTGTGAGCCCGGAGCGGAGCCTGGTGTGGGGGCCGGGGCTGCAGGCGGACATCACCCTGCCCGTCCGACACTTCCACATCCAGGCTGTGAGCGGCGCCGGCCGGAACTTCACCTCCTCCCCAGGTAACCACGTGACCGCGGCTAATAATAATCCATGATCCCAGACAGACGGGAGCGGCGGCCACACAGCCCCGCCCTCTGACGTCACCGACCCACCATTAACCCCTTAGGCTACTTTCACACTAGCGTTAACTGCATTACGTCGCAAATCCGTTTTTTGCCAAAAAAACGGATGCGTCAAAAAAAGTGAAAAACGTATGCAACGCATACAGCATTTCGACGGATCCGTCGCAAATCCGCTAAACGTCTCCGTCGAAAATACTGGATGCGTTGCATACGTTGCATCCGTTTTTACCATCCGTTGCATCCGTTTTTACGACGGATCCGTTTTTAAAATGGGAGGCTCCCAAATTTGATTGGCTACTGGAAAATATGGAAAACTATATAGTTACTGTTTTTACAGCCCATCTTTGAGGGTTTTAGTTTTGTGGCAGCGATGGAAGGTGTTCTTGTGAGGATTGCTAGTTTGGTTACCGACGTTATCTTTGAGACGAATCGCCTGGATATCATAGTGCGGGAGAAGGAGGCGGCAGCGGAAAGACGTAGGATGCTTCTGCAGCAACGGAGACGACTGTGGATTCATCCGATTAATGAACTACGGATGATGATAAAGGGATCCAGACCCTAACCCTACCCCTAACCTCACACCTAACCGTTTAATGAACATTTTCTGACAGTCATAGTGCCACGTATTTCAGTGCCACGTACTATAAATACTATAACTATGTGGTTATACGTGGCACTGAAATATCGTGGCACTTAAATACGTGGCATTTAAATACGTGGCACTTAAATACGTGGCATTTAAATACGTGGCACTTAAATACGTGGCACTTAAATACGTGGCACTTATATACGTGGCACTTATATAAGTGCCACGTATATAAGTGCCACGTATATACGTGGCCATATATGTGGGGTTGAAGGCCCAGGCCAGGTTTATATAGATTTGGGGGTGTCTGGCCAATTGGCAACAAAATCCAGCTTCTGAGCATGCTCAGTGTAAAAAAACGTATTGCAGCGCTGCATTGCGTCGTACGACGTGTCCCGACGCATCCGTCGCTCATAGGCTTCCATTGTAGCCAACGACGTATGCCGCAGGATGCGTCGCGACACGTTTTTTAGGCGGAGACAAAAAACGCTACAAGCAACGTTTTTTGCCGACGACGTATCGCCAAATTTCGACACATCCGTCGTAAAACGTACACGACGTATGTCAATCCGTCGCAATACGTCGCCAATACAAGTCTATGGGGAAAAGACGCATCCAGCAAAAACTTTTGCTGGATGCGTTTTTTCGAAAAAAAGACGTTTTGAGACGTAATGCAGTTAACGCTAGTGTGAAAGTAGCCTCAGGGTATGTGTCCACGTTCAGGATTGCATCAGGATTTGGTCAGTATTTTACATCAGTATTTGTAAGCCAAAACCAGGAGTGAGTGATAAATGCAGAAGTGGTGCATATGTTTCTATTATACTTTTCCTCTAATTGTTCCACTCCTGGTTTTGGCTTACAAATACTGATGGAAAATCCTGACCAAATCCTGATGCAATCCTGAACGTGGACACATACCCTTAGACTCCTTATAATATATGAATACGTCATAAACCTGCCCGGTGTGTGCGAGATCTGCGGGGTTGATGCCAGAGTGTATGGGCAGCACGGTGGCTCAGTGGTCAGCATTGTATGGTGGTTCAGTGGTTATCACTGTATGGCTCAGTGGATAGCACTGTTTGGTGGATCAGTGGTAAGCACTGTATGGTGGCTCAGTGAATAGAACTGTATGGTGGCTCAGTGGTTAGCACTGTATGGTGGCTCAGTGGTTAGCACTGTATGGTGGCTCAGTGGTCAGCATTGTATGGTGGCTCAGTGGTTAGCACTGTATGGTGGCTCAGTGGTTAGCACTGTATGGTGGCTCAGTGGTTAGCACTGTATGGTGGCTTAGTGGTTAGAACTGTATGGTGGCTCAGTGGTCAGCATTGTATGGTGGCTCAGTGGTTAGCACTGTATGGTGGCTCAGTGGTTAGCACTGTATGGTGGCTCAGTGGTTAGCACTGTATGGTGGCTCAGTGGTTAGCACTGTATGGTGGCTCAGTGGTTAGCACGGTATGGTGGCTTAGTGGTTAGCACTGTATGGTGGCTCAGTGGTCAAGACTATATGGTGGCTCAGTGGTTAGCACTATATGGTGGCTCAGTGGGTAGCACTGTATGGTGGCTCAGAGGTCAGCATTGTATGGTGGCTCAGTGGTTAGCACTGTATGGTGGTTCAGTGGTTAGCACTGTATGGTGGCTTAGTGGTTAGAACTGTATGGTGGCTCAGTGGTCAGCATTGTATGGTGGCTCAGTGGTTAGCACTGTATGGTGGCTCAGTGGTTAGCACTGTATGGTGGCTTAGTGGTTAGCACTGTATGGTGGCTCAGTGGTCAGGACTATATGGTGGCTCAGTGGTTAGCACTGTATGGTGGCTCAGTGGTTGGCACTGCAGCCTTTCAGCTCTGGGGTCCTGGGTTCAAATCCTACCAAGAACAACATCTGCAAGGAGTTTGTATGTTCTCCCAGTGTTTGCTGGGTTTCCTCCGGGGTCTTCCGTTTCCTCCCACACTCGAAAGCCCATACTGATAGGGAATGTAGATTGTGAGCCCCAATGGGGACAGCGATGATAATGCCCGTAAAGTGCAGGGGAATATAATGAAGGATTTTCTTTTTTAACAGAAAAATATTTTCTTCTCATAAATTCCTTACAACAAAATAAAAAAGGAAATTCTCTGAAAATCCCGTGGAGTCATTTATTAGCATGGGCGCTTCCTAAAGAAGCGTCACCTCATGAATGACAGGACATATATGTGGAGGAGTGGGGTCCGACACTCAGGACCCCCCCCCCCGATCATCTGCTGGATATAAAGAGTGTAATATCCGGAGCAGCACAGCGCCGTACACTGCGTAGTGGCCGTTCGCAGGTACTGCAGCCCAGCTCCTAGTCACTTCACTGAGAGATGAGTAGCAGTACCGGAGAACGGCCACTACATGGCGCACAGCGCTGTGCTGCGCGGACCCCGTACACTGTGATCGGGTGGGGGATCGCCTGTCCCATGGGATGCTCATCAGTGACTGCTGCTATAATTTACACCACCTTCTGCTCTAAATGATAGTGGGATCGGCCAGGCCCCATGTTCCTTCTGTGAGCAATGGAGGGAGGGGGCAATTTAATAATAATAATAATAATAATAATAATTTTATTTATATAGCGCCAACATATTCCGCAGCGCTTTACAATTATAGAGGAGATTTGTACGGACAATAGACATTACAGCATAACAGAAATCACAAATTTACTGAAACCAGTGCAAAAAATCTGTGTCTTTCATAGCTAAGGTGCTCATCTATAAGCCTGTGAGCGGCTCCGGCCCGGCACACACTGGGGGCAGACATGGCTCCGCGGTGTACAGTGTGTGCTGGGTGTGCCGCTGTCTCAGCCCTGCGGTCACACACCGTCACACTGCGGGGAAGGGTTATTGGACGCTTTGCTTGTTATTTCTGCCCTTTATTGCAATGTTCATGTGTCACTTTCTGTCAACAGTCACACAGGAACAAGGAAGCGTGAACCGCGAGAGCTGACATTGTTATGGGGACACTGTGGCTGGTATCACAGTCCAGGCTCTTGTCCCACTGAGGGTCCGCGCACAGCGACATCGGCCCAATGTTATAATGAGGCCGTGCGGATCTGCGGGTTTTTTTCTCAGCTGTATTCGGCATGCTGCGATTTCACTCCAAAAATTGGACAGTGCAAGAAAAAAAATCACATGCTGTACGGACCGTCAGTATAACATCCAATATTTACAGATACATGACAGATCTATTATGGAGGACAGTGTCAGATAGAATCACAGAAGGTTAGATATGGTAGGGACCTCCAGAGTCCTCGTGTCCAACCTTCTGCTCAATGCAGGAGTCTAAATCATCCCAGACAGATGTCTGACCAGCCTCTGTTTGAAGACTTCCATTGCAGGAGAACTCCCCACCTCTCGTGGCAGCTTGTTCCACTCATTGATCACCCTCACTGTCAAAAAGTTTTTTCTAATATCTAATCTGCATCTTCTCCCTTTCAGTTTCATCCCATTGCTTCCTATGTTTCCATGTACAAATGAGAATAAACATTCCCAGATCCTTTGACCATTCCTCGTAGGACATACTTTGCAGTCCACTCACCATCGTGGTAGCTTTTCTCTGAAGTTGGTCCAGTTTTTCAATATCTCTTATAAAATGTGGTGCCCGGAACTGCACACAGTATTCCAGATGAGGCCTGACGAGGAGGAGTAGAGGGGGATAACTACTTCACATGATCTAGACTCTATGCTTCTCTTAATACATCCTAGAGCTGTTTGCCTTTTTTGCTGCTGCATCACACTGTTGACTCATGTGCAGTCTGTGATCTATTAGTATACCCAAGTCTTTTTCACACGTGCTGTTGTTTAGTTATATTCCTCCCATTCTGTAGATGTAATTTTCATTTTTCTTCTAGAATCTTACATATCTCCCTGTTAAATACCATTGTATTGTATTAATCGCTGCCCATTGTTCAAGCTTATCTAGATCCTTCTAAATCCTTTCTCTGTCTTCTCCAGTTTTAGCTATGCCTCCTAGCTTTGAATCGTCTGCAAATGTGATTAGTGTACCTTCAGTTCCCTTATCTAGATCACTTATAAAAATGTTGAACAATACTGGGGCCAGGACAGAGCCTTGCGGTCCCCACTTGAAACACTTCTCCATTTGGATGTGCAACCATATATTACCACTCTTTGAGTATGATCACTGAGCCAGTTATGAATCCACCTAACCATAGCCTTGTCAATCCCATACTTGGTCATTTTTTCAATAAGGATAGTATGATAAACTTTATCAAATGCTTTGCTGAAGTTGAGATATACTATATCTACCTCATTTCCCTAATCCACCCAGTCAGTGATTCTATTATAGAAGGAAATTATATTAGTCAGGCCTGACTTGTTTGCTACAAACCCATGCTGGCTCTGGTTAATTACTGTATTCTTATCCAAGTACTTACATACATGCTGTTTAATAATTTGTTCAAAGATCTCTCCTGGTATAGAAGAAAGGCTCACTGGCCTGTAATTTCCTGGCTCCGTCTTCTATCCTTTTTGAAGATAGGGACAACATTTGTCCTTCTCCAATCTTCTGGGACTTCTCTTTTCCAGGATTTTTCAAAAATTCTGGCAAGTGGTAATGGAATTTCCTCTGCTAACTCTTTCAGTACCCTAGGATGTAATTAATCTGGACCAGGAGATTAAAATTCCTGTAAATTAGCTAAGTGTTCCCTTACCAGCTCTCGGTCTCTGCAGATTGACTGTATTGACTATAATGGGTTCTGTCTGGTTTCCAAGATGTGTTTTTTGGGGGTTTTGCGTTACGTGTTTTAATGTTATTAGAGGGGTCAGTGTTTTAATGGTACTGACTAACAGTAGCATGGGGACAATGCGGCTGACATTATTATCAGGGCTGTTGTGAATTCCGTTCTTGGACTCCTGTTGTGAATTAGACTTTTTGGCTCCCTCTTGTGGTTACTAGTGATATGACTCTGGGATTTTCTTCCCTCAGTTTGCACCCAGCTGGGTCGTTAGTTCAGGGGTGTTGCTATATAAACCTCCTGGATCCTTAGTCCAGTGCCTGGCATCGTTGTAATCAGACACATTCTGTTTGCTCCTATCTGCTGGTCCTGGTTCGTGCAAAATTAAGCTAAGTCCTGCTTCTTTGTTTTTTGGGTTATTTGCTTGCTCTCATTTTTGTCCAGCTTGTGCTAAATGTGATTCCTGACCTTGCTGGAAGCTCTAGGGGGCTGGTGTTCTCCCCCCGGGCCGTTGGACGGTTCGGGGGCGACCCTCAGGATTGGGCTTTCTCCCTAGCGCCAGGAGATCCAGCATTGGCAAATATTGATGCGTTTTTTCTGGCGCTCGGATTGCTTTACGAGGAACCCAATCTTGAAATTCAGGCAGAAAAAGCCTTGCTGGCTATTTCTCAGGGCCAGGATGAAGCTGAAGTGTATTGCCAAAAATTTCGGAAATGGTCCGTGCTTACTCAGTGGAATGAGTGTGCTCTGGCCGCAAATTTCAGAAATGGCCTTTCTGAGGCCATTAAGAATGTGATGGTGGGTTTCCCCATTCCTACAAATCTGAATGATTCTATGGCGCTGGCTATTCAAATTGACCGGCGTTTGCGGGAGCGCAAAACCGCTAATTCTCTGGAGGTGTTGTCTGAACAAACACCTGATTTAATGCAATGTGATAGAATTCAGACTAGAAATGAGCGGAAAAATCATAGACGTCAGAATGGGTTGTGTTTTTACTGTGGTGATTCTACACATGTTATATCAGCATGCTCTAAACGCTTAACAAAGGTGGTTAGTCCTGTCGCCATTGGTAATTTGCAACCTAAATGTATTTTGTCTGTGACTTTGATTTGCTCTTTGTCTTCTTACCCTGTTATGGCATTTGTGGATTCAGGTGCTGCCCTGAGTCTTATGGATCTGTCATTTGCCAAGCGCTGTGGTTTTGTTCTTGAACCGTTGGTAAATCCTATTCCTCTTAGAGGTATTGATGCTACGCCATTGGCGGAAAATAAACCGCAGTTTTGGACGCAGGTGACCATGTGCATGACTCCTGAACATCGGGAGGTGATTCGTTTTCTTGTTCTGCATAAAATGCATGATTTGGTCGTTTTGGGTCTGCCATGGTTACAGACCCATAATCCAGTCTTGGATTGGAAGGCAATGTCTGTGTCAAGTTGGGCCTGTCAGGGAATTCATGCTGATTCCCCGCCGGTGTCTATTGCTTCCTCTACTCCTTCGGAAGTTCCTGAGTATTTGTCTGATTATCAGGATGTATTCAGTGAGTCCAGATCCAGTGCTCTGCCTCCTCATAGGGACTGTGACTGCGCCATAGATTTGATTCCAGGTAGTAAATTTCCCAAGGGAAGATTATTTAATCTGTCTGTACCTGAGCATGCCGCAATGCGTTCGTATATCAAGGAGTCTCTGGAGAAGGGGCATATCCGTCCTTCCTCTTCCCCTCTTGGTGCGGGATTCTTTTTTGTGGCCAAGAAGGACGGATCTTTGAGACCTTGTATTGACTATCGGCTTCTGAATAAAATCACTGTTAAATTTCAGTATCCTTTGCCTCTGTTGTCGGACTTGTTTGCCCGGATTAAAGGTGCCAAGTGGTTCACCAAGATAGACCTTCGTGGTGCGTACAACCTTGTGCGCATTAAGCAAGGAGATGAATGGAAGACTGCATTTAATACGCCCGAAGGTCATTTTGAGTACTTGGTGATGCCTTTTGGGCTCTCTAATGCTCCCTCAGTGTTTCAGTCCTTTATGCATGATATTTTCCGGAAGTATCTGGATAAATTTATGATTGTTTATCTGGATGATATTCTGGTTTTCTCTGAAGATTGGGACTCACATGTGGAGCAGGTCAGGATGGTCTTTCAGGTTTTGCGTGAGAATGCTTTGTTTGTTAAAGGCTCAAAGTGTCTCTTTGGAGTACAGAAGGTTCCCTTTTTGGGGTTTATTTTTTCCCCTTCTGCTGTGGAGATGGACCCAGTCAAGGTCCGAGCTATTCATGAGTGGACTCAACCCACGTCAGTTAAGAGTCTTAAGAAGTTCTTGGGTTTTGCTAACTTCTACCATCGTTTTATCGCTAATTTTTCTAGCGTTGTTAAACCTTTGACGGATATGACCAAGAAAGGTTCTGATGTTGCTAACTGGGCTCCTGCAGCCGTGGAGGCGTTCCAAGAGTTGAAGCGCCGGTTTACTTCGGCGCCTGTTTTGTGCCAGCCTGATGTCTCACTTCCCTTTCAGGTCGAAGTGGATGCTTCTGAGATTGGGGCAGGGGCCGTTTTGTCACAGAGAGGCCCTGGTTGCTCGGTAATGAGACCATGTGCTTTCTTCTCTAGGAAGTTTTCGCCTGCTGAGCGGAATTATGATGTTGGCAATCGGGAGTTACTGGCCATGAAGTGGGCATTTGAGGAGTGGCGTCATTGGCTCGAGGGTGCTAAGCATCGTGTGGTGGTCTTGACTGATCACAAAAATTTGTGGCCCGCTGGTAATTGTTTTTCTCCCGTTTTGACTTTGTGGTCTCGTATTTACCAGGTTCAAAGAATGTGAAGGCTGATGCTCTTTCAAGGAGCTTTGTGCCTGACTCTCCTGGAGTCGCAGAACCAGTTGGTATTCTTAAAGAGGGAGTTATTTTGTCAGCCATTTCTCCTGATTTGTGACGCGTGTTGCAGAGATTTCAGGCTGGTAGACCTGACTCTTGTCCACCTGACAGACTGTTTGTTCCTGATAAGTGGACCAGCAGAGTCATTTCCGAGGTTCATTCCTCGGTGTTGGCAGGTCATCCGGGAATTTTTGGCACCAGAGATCTGGTGGCTAGGTCCTTTTGGTGGCCTTCCTTGTCACGGGATGTGCGGTCATTTGTGCAGTCCTGTGGGACTTGTGCTCGAGCTAAGCCTTGCTGTTCTCGTGCCAGCGGGTTGCTCTTGCCCTTGCCTGTCCCGAAGAGGCCTTGGACACACATTTCCATGGATTTCATTTCTGATCTCCCGGTGTCTCAGGGTATGTCTGTCATCTGGGTGGTATGTGATCGCTTCTCGAAAATGGTCCATTTGGTGCCTTTGCCTAAGCTGCCTTCCTCTTCCGATCTGGTTCCTGTGTTCCTTCAGAATGTGGTTCGTTTACACGGCATTCCTGAGAATATTGTGTCTGACAGAGGATCCCAGTTTGTTTCCAGGTTCTGGCGATCCTTTTGTGCTAGGATGGGCATTGATTTGTCGTTCTCGTCTGCCTTTCATCCTCAGACTAATGGACAAACGGAGCGAACTAATCAGACTCTGGAGGCTTATTTGAGGTGTTTTGTTTCGGCAGATCAGGATGATTGGGTGACCTTCTTGCCGTTGGCTGAGTTTGCCCTTAATAATCGGGCTAGTTCCGCTACTTTGGTTTCGCCATTTTTCTGCAACTCTGGTTTCCATCCTCGTTTTTCCTCGGGACATGTGGAGCCTTCTGACTGTCCTGGGGTAGATTCTGTGGTGGATAGGTTGCAGCAGATCTGGAATCATGTGGTGGACAACTTAAAATTGTCACAGGAGAAGGCTCAGCGTTTTGCCAACCGCCGCCGCGGTGTGGGTCCCCGACTTCGTGTTGGGGATTTGGTGTGGCTGTCTTCTCGATTTGTTCCTATGAAGATCTCCTCTCCTAAATTTAAGCCTCGCTTCATCGGTCCTTACAAGATATTGGAAATCTTTAATCCAGTGTCCTTTCGCTTGGATCTTCCGGTTTCGTTTGCCATTCACAACGTGTTCCATAGGTCTTTATTGCGACGCTACGTTGTGCCTGTGGTTCCTTCTGCTGAGCCTCCTGCTCCGGTGTTGGTTGAGGGCGAGTTGGAGTACGTGGTTGAGAAGATCTTGGATTCTCGTCTCTCCAGACGGAGGCTTCAGTATTTGGTCAAGTGGAAGGGCTATGGTCAGGAGGATAATTCCTGGGTGGTTGCCTCTGATGTGCATGCGGCCGATTTAGTTCGTGCCTTTCACGCTGCTCATCCTGATCGCCCTGGTGGTCTTGGTGAGGGTTCGGTGACCCCTCCTTAAGGGGGGGGTACTGTTGTGAATTAGACTTTTTGGCTCCCTCTTGTGGTTACTAGTGATATGACTCTGGGATTTTCTTCCCTCAGTTTGCACCCAGCTGGGTCGTTAGTTCAGGGGTGTTGCTATATAAACCTCCTGGATCCTTAGTCCAGTGCCTGGCATCGTTGTAATCAGACACATTCTGTTTGCTCCTATCTGCTGGTCCTGGTTCGTGCAAAATTAAGCTAAGTCCTGCTTCTTTGTTTTTTGGGTTATTTGCTTGCTCTCATTTTTGTCCAGCTTGTGCTAAATGTGATTCCTGACCTTGCTGGAAGCTCTAGGGGGCTGGTGTTCTCCCCCCGGGCCGTTGGACGGTTCGGGGGTTCTTGAATTTCCAGTGTGGATATTTTTGATAGGGTTTTTGCTGACCATATGGGTTATCTTTCTATATTCTGCTGTTGGCTAGTGGGCCTCTCTTTGCTAAATACCTAGCTCATTCTTATGTTTGTCTTTTCCTCTTACCTCACCGTTATTGTTTGTTGGGGGCTTGTATCCAACTTTTGGGGTCTATTCTCTGGAGGCAAGAAAGGTCTTTCTTTTCCCTTCTAGGGTTAGTTAGTTCTCCGGCTGGCGCGAGACGTCTAGAATCAATGTAGGCACGTTCCCCGGCTGCTGGTATTTGTGGTGCTAGGATTAGATATATGGTCAGCCCAGTTACCACTGCCCTATGAGCTGGTTTTCTGTGTTTGCAGACTTAGCAATTATTCCTGAGACCCTCTGCCATTGGGGTCATAACAGACTCCCTCCTGTGGTCATGAATGGTACTTCAGTGAGTTCTGTCTTTGGACTCCCTCTGGTGGCTTTGAGTGGTACTGCTGATCCTTGAGGTTGCTTTCCCAGCTGCCCTCGTTTATCGCTAGGCTGGCTTCTCTATTTAACTCCACTCAGATCGTTGCCTCATGCCTGCTGTCAATGTTTCAGTACTGGTTCAGATCTCTCTTGGATTTCTCTGATGACCTGACTGTTCCAACAGAAGCTAAGTCCCTGCTAGCTTATTTATTGTTTATTGCGTTCTGAATATATTTCTTAGTACTTGCTAAGTTCTGTCCAGCTTGCTATCATGATGTTCCCTTGCTAGCTGGAAGCTCTGGGGTGCAGAGTGGCACCTCCACACCGTGAGTCGGTGTGGGGAGTCCTTTTGCTTACTCTGCGTGGTTTTTTGTAGTCTTTTGTGCTGACCGCATAGATCCCTTTTCTATCCTCTGACTGTTAAGTGAAATCTGGCCTCCTTTGCTAAAACCTGTTTCATTCCTGTGTTTGTGACTTTCCTCTTAACTCACCGTCAATATATGTGGGGGTCTGCCTTTACCTTTGGGGAATTTCTCTGAGGCAAGGTAAGGCTTATTTTCCTATCTTTAGGGGTAGTTAGCTCTTAGGCTGTGAAGAGGCGTCTAGGGAGAGTTAGGTATGCTCCACGGCTATTTCTAGTGTTTGTGTGATAGGATTAGTGATGCGGTCAGCAGAGCTCCCACTCCCCAGAGCTCGTCCCGATTTCTAGTTTAACCATCAGGTCTTTCTGGGTGCACCTAACCACCAGGCCCATAACACAGGGCACTGATTTAGCTGTTATTGGGAACAGTAACTGGCACTACTAATGGAGCACAGATTGTCACTGTTACAAGGACACTGGTTGTCACCGTTGTGAGTGACACAGTGGCTGACATTGTTATAGCGGGACAATATGCCTATATCATTACATCCGCACACCATGCTAATGGAAAGACAGGATGATGCAACAGAAAGAACACAAGTGAGTGTGTCAATTTTTGTTTTTACAATTTTCCCACAGTTTTGGTTTTGAACAGAACGGAAACTGTGTAATAAAAGAGAAAACCTGATTAGAGCCGTACTGTGACTGATACTAGAACAGGGTCACCGTAATAAGGACTCTGGAGGGAACTATCAAGAAAGGAAAGACCATGGCACTGAGTGACGAAAATTGCATCTATATTCAGAGGTACGGTGGCCAACGTTTCGCCCCCTACAGACCTTGATCACGGGCTTGGGTTAAAATAGACACAGAACAATTATAAGTATACAGGTCCTTCTCAAAAAATTAGCATATAGTGTTAAATTTCATTATTTACCATAATGTAATGATTACAATTAAACTTTCATATATTATAGATTCATTATCCACCAACTGAAATTTGTCAGGTCTTTTATTGTTTTAATACTGATGATTTTGGCATACAACTCCTGATAACCCAAAAAACCTGTCTCAATAAATTAGCATATTTCAACCGTCCAATCAAATAAAAGTGTTTTTTAATAACAAACAAAAAAACCATCAAATAATAATGTTCAGTTATGCACTCAATACTTGGTCGGGAATCCTTTGGCAGAAATGACTGGTTCAATGCGGCGTGGCATGGAGGCAATCAGCCTGTGACACTGCTGAGATGTTATGGAGGCCCAGGATGCTTCAATAGCGGCCTTAAGCTCATCCAGAGTGTTGGGTCTTGCGTCTCTCAACTTTCTCTTCACAATATCCCACAGATTCTCTATGGGGTTCAGGTCAGGAGAGTTGGCAGGCCAGGCCAATTGAGCACAGTAATACCATGGTCAGTAAACCATTTACCAGTGGTTTTGGCACTGTGAGCAGGTGCCAGGTCGTGCTGAAAAATGAAATCTTCATCTCCATAAAGCATTTCAGCCGATGGAAGCATGAAGTGCTCCAAAATCTCCTGATAGCTAGCTGCATTGACCCTGCCCTTGATGAAACACAGTGGACCAACACCAGCAGCTGACATGGCACCCCACACCATCACTGACTGTGGGTACTTGACACTGGACTTCAGGCATTTTGGCATTTCCTTCTCCCCAGTCTTCCTCCAGACTCTGGCACCTTGATTTCCGAATGACATGCAAAATTTGCTTTCATCAGAAAAAAGTACTTGGGACCACTTAGCAACAGTCCAGTGCTGCTTCTCTGTAGCCCAGGTCAGGCGCTTCTGCCACTGTTTATGGTTCAAAAGTGGCTTTACCTGGGGAATGCGGCACCTGTAGCCCATTTCCTGCACACGCCTGTGCACGGTGGCTCTGGATGTTTCCACACCAGACTCAGTCCACTGCTTCCTCAGGTTCCCCAAGGTCTGGAATCGGTCCTTCTCCACAATCTTCCTCAGGGTCCGGTCACCTCTTCTCGTTGTACAGCGTTTTCTGCCACATTGTTTCCTTCCAACAGACTTACCATTGAGGTGCCTTGATACAGCACTCTGGGAACAGCCTATTTGTTGAGAAATTTCTTTCTGGGTCTTACCCTCTTGCTTGAGGGTGTCAATGATGGCCTTCTTGACATCTGTCAGGTCGCTAGTCTTACCCATGATGGGGGTTTTGAGTAATGAACCAGGCAGGGAGTTTTTAAAAGCCTCAGGTATCTTTTGCATGTGTTTAGAGTTAATTAGTTGATTCAGAAGATTAGGGTAATAGGTCGTTTAGAGAACCTTTTCTTGATATGCTAATTTATTGAGACAGGTTTTTTGGGTTATCAGGAATTGTAGGCCAAAATCATCAGTATTAAAACAATAAAAGACCTGACAAATTTCAGTTGGTGGATAATGAATCTATAATATATGAAAGTTTAATTGTAATCATTACATTATGGTAAATAATGAAATTTAACACTATATGCTAATTTTTTGAGAAGGACCTGTATATACATTAGACTACATTCGTAAGAAAAGTGATATCACGTCTCCGTTATCCTATTCTATACAGTTAAGTGGTGGAAATGAATATATAAAGTGACATTGGATGCATACACAAAGTCTATACTGTAGAGGCGTAAAACGTGGAGGTATCCCATTATAAGACGGGAATGGGTGTCTAAGTAGGGTAGATGAGTGAAAACTCAAAGCAAAATACAGTCTGTAGTAAGCAGGCTAATGTATGATCAAGGTCCGAGCGGCTGGAACAATTGACCAATTTGTAAAGTTTGATACTCCTGAAGAAGACACAGTGATATTATCAATACATGTGATATTCTTCACTGAAGCTATGGAGTGCCATGGTCTTTCCTATGTTATTATTGGGATATTTCTCCTACCACGGTTCACCACCACCCCGGGTAACCACCATCTACCGGCCGGCACTGTGACGAGTACAACATTTAGTTGTGGGAATGGTCGGTCAACTCTGGTGAATAACCAGTATTGCATTACTTACACTTTCTCAGAATTTATTTTCTAAAAAATCGGTAGACATTGTATACTAATCTGTGTCATTTGTTACCCCGTAAGTCTGCGGTGATGACGGAAGGCAACGCTCCTCTAGCTGCGAGTCAGACCGTGTACAACGCTGACCATTAACGTCAGTTTCATCTTAACACTGTTATATAATTTGTTTTCTAGGCAGTAAAGCCTTTAAGGTTGTTATTAAAGCTCTGTCTCCAAAAGAATATATCCGCATTCATGTACCGGATCCCTTGGACAGGAATGATGGCACCTTCCTGATGAGATATCGCATGTATGGAAGTGTTAATGAAGGGCTGGTCATTGAAGTGCGCCATGAGGACAAGCATGTCGCTCAGTCTCCATATCTACTAAAAGGTAAGTAAATGTATCCCAGGTGTTGAGACTCTGGTAGATCGGCTGCACATAGAGGTAGATACAAGAATGCTGTCTCTTTAAATCTTCCACTGGTTTATTAAAGGTGCTGCATAAACCAATGCAGAGTTAGCAAAATAAACACGGCCTTTCTGGCTTAACGGGAAATCAAAACATAGCAAATGGCACAGTTCGTGTTGCTGCGGGGATCTGCCCGCTCAGGAAACAAAACATAAAAAAAATAAAAAGGTTCAGCTTTCCTTGTCATGAAACACAGCCCTGGAGCTCTCATCCCCAGGCACAACCAACGCTGAATGAACCAGAAAGTTGTGTATTTACCTTTTGCTCTCCACCCTGGGTTGGAGATATGGTGAACAACCTCCCACCCACTCTTCAGCTGTTCACTAAACCTAGCCTTGAACATGGCCAATTAACCCCTCTCAGCACTTAGTGTGCTGGAGCATTTTTCAAGGTTCATATCACTGAAGCTAATAACCTCAGTGACACATATCACTCAGCCAGTACTTTGCCAGGGACTTTGTCAAAGCTCATAGACTACAGAATAGTAAATGAGTCAAGTAGTCTGAACAACTTATTGCAATCACGAAAGGTGTGCATAAATATACCGTTTTATTTTGTCCTCACTGTGAATAGGTAAGCAAGGAACCTAGACTTGCTCCACAGGATCACCATCAACCCCAACATAAGTAGTACATGGCTACCAAACTCTAACCCTGGCATTACTCCCAGGGGCATTATTTGTAAATGTATTTGCTGACTATAGGACATAGAGTTCTTACTCAGATGGTTTGTACACATGCAATTTCTTGTGACCCCTCCATAGGCAAATGCTTAGTCATTGTGTAAAATGTAAAGAAAACAAGAATATAATGATCTAGAAATATTATCGCCATATTTTATTCAAAACATAGGACACAGATCAGAAGTTGACATTTTTCATCGCAGTTGAAAAAATTACTCATTTAAAATTTGATGGCAGCAAAACATCTCAAGAAAACTTGTGCCCGGACCGTGTCCACCATTGTGTAGCATTACTCTCTTCTTTATGCAACAGTCTGTAAACGTCTGTTTACGTCTGGAGACAATTGCTGGAGTTTTGCGAGAGGAATGTTGTCCCATTATTGTCTGATGGAGGATTCTCGCTGCTCCTCAGTTCGAGGTTTTTGTCTGATTTTTCATTTCTTAATTCGCCAAATGTTTTCTATTAGTGAAATGTCCGGACTGCATCACTCGAACTCTTCTTCTTAGAAGCCATGCTGTTGTGCTGGATGCAGTATGTGGTTTAGCAATGTCTTGCCGAAATATGCAAGGTTTTCCCTGAAAGAGACGTTGTCTGGATGGAACATGTGTTGTTCTAAAACCTCTATATAAGGCTCAGCTCTGGTAGTGCCTTACAAGATATGTAAGCTGCCCGTGCCATAGGCACTAATAGAGCCCCATACCATCTGAGATGCAGGAACTGTGCACTGATGACAAGCTGGATGGTCCTTCTCCTCTTGAGTCCTCTGGATATGTGTCTGTGGTTTCCAAAAAGAATTTCACATTTTGATTCATCTGACCATAGAACAGTTTTCCATTTTGTCTCAGTTCATTATAAATGAGCTTTGCTGTAGAGGAGACTGCAGCATTTCTGGATTGTGTTGATATGGGAGTTTTCACTTAGATTTATGGATTGCGTGGCGAATTGTGTTCACAGACAATGATTTCTGGAATAATTCCTGAGCCCATGCAGTGATTTATAAGAGCGAATCATGCCTGCTTTTAATGCAATGTCACCTCAGAGCCCGTGGATCACATATATGTAATATTGACTTGTCACTTATGCACATGGATTTCTCCTGAATCTCTGTATGTCCTGATATTATGTGCTGTAGATAGTGGGATAGTCTGCAATTTTATGTTGAACATTTTTCGGATATTGTTCTGTAGTTGTTCGGATTAGTGAACCTCTGACCATCTTTGCTTCTGAGAGACTCTGCCTCTCTAAGGGTATGTTTCCACGTTCAGGAAACGCTGCTTGTTTGACGCTGCGCAGAGCTGCAGCGTCAAACAAGCAGCGTCCAGATGTTCCAGCATAGTGGAGGGGATTTGATGAAATCCCGTCTCCACTATGCGTGGAAACCCGCACGCGGCGGCCCTGCGACTACGGACATGCTGCGCGTCTTTTCAGATCGCAGCATGCCCGTACACCTTGCGGGGACGCAGCGTCCCCGCAAGGCATATCACAGGGCCCTATGGGACAGAGCGATCATCCCGGATGTGAAGAGTTAACACATCCGGCATGATCGCGTCCCATTAAGGGGGCGGGGCTTAGCGCCGAGCGGCTTCGCCGCTGTGGCGATCCCGCCGCCCATCCGTACCGTGGAGTCATACCCTAACATGCATTTTTTACACATTCATGTGACTTGTTGAAAATTGAGCCGCCGGCTGTTTTTTTTCATTAATACCACCTACTTTTCCAGCATTTTGTTCCAACTTTTTTTTAGATATATTAGCCATCAGTTTCAAAATGAGTTAATTTTTCCAAATTAAATAAAAACATTTCTAGTATTGAAATTCTGATCTGTGCTCTGTGTTCTGTTGTGAATAAAATATGAGTGTAAGAAATTCCCAATCATTACTTTCTTGATTTCTTTACATTTTTCTTTACACAGTGTCCCAACGTTTTTGGAGTTGGGTTGGGCTTTGTTCAGTTCATTATAGTGTATAATGTCCATGATGACAAGGATTTAAGAAAAAACACATTTAGGAAATGTTTCTAGAACTTTAACTACACGTTCAAAAAGCCCTGCATAACCCCGGCCTGTACTCTAATTCCTAAACACCACCCTTTAAGCACATTTTTCTCTTATAATGAGCATGAAATTACCGGCTTTTGAGAAACAACTTGAATGAAAACAGTAAAGTGAAACTGCTCGGCTAATAATTTCACTGATCTCTCGAAACTTCCTATTATTAGAAGGTGTGGTGATACATTAACATTTCCTGCTGCCTAATGGAGGGAGACCTGACGGCGGGCTTTGTCTTGGCTTGTCCTATATACAGCAGAGGATACATTTGATCTAATTTCCAGTTTATCTTCATGTCTGCTTGTAAATCCTGAAATATGGTTTTCCCACACACCGCAGAAAATACCAATCTGTAAAGGATCATATACACAATAAAACAAAGTGGGCTGAATCCACCAAATTTGCGTGAATTAAGTGAATACTTTGAATGAGCCTTGTGTAATGCTTCATCTCCCCTGTTGAGGCGCTGCAGGGAAATTGAACACTCATTGTGAGGTTTCTTTACAGATTCCAGATCACTATGATGTGCTTGTTCTCAAGTGGAGACTGTGAAGGAACCTCTTCATATATTGCAGTTATATGTCACGTCTGGTGTCCTGGATCTTTTGGTCCTTCTAAACTACACATTCACATGTGCACACCTTCCCTTTGACCAGAAACCCATGTTTCCTCATTTCCCAGTTTTCACATTTAGGCATATACACAGAATGTGCCATAGATGCCTGATCATTAATTCTTCTCCATATATGCCAGATTACGAATGCTTCTCCTTCTCTTCTCCTCCTGAACGCAGTATGGGGCTGTGGGATCCTTGTTCTAGAAACAGATGCATATCCCACCTCTGGAAACCACATCTGTCCAGTTGATGTTCCATAAATGTCTAAGGTTGGAATACCCCTTTAACAGGGGTTTTCTCACAACAGATAAATATCTGAATGATGTCTGTCCCATCTCTGGAACCTGCAAATATCTCTCAAAAACAGGTGTTTCCAGACCCCACAATTCAACTTTCATCCAGCCGACTGGGAGTGGACAAGTGGCCCTCATGCCCGGGCTCTCCTCATTTACTGCTCTTGGAGTTCTTGTATTTTCTTGGATGTTTTTAGATCTTCTATGTCGATGAACGTAGAGACTCGGCACATTCGCTGCCACCTCTCTCCAATCACTGGTGGTCAGACACCATCTGAAACGGGAGTCCTTTCTTCTGGATATAGATGCAGGTCTCAGAGGTGAGACATCCCCATTAAGTGGTTTCTTCTATGTCTTTTCTAGGACCAGTTTATCACGAGTACTGTGACTGTTCAGAAGAAGACCCTGAAACTTGGCAGCAAACTCTTTCTTGTCCAAGCAATGAAGCTCAGATCTCAAAAGACTTTGCCCCCTTTCCATCTATAGACCTGAACAGAATGCTGGAGGAAGTGCCCAGGAGATTTGCAGAAAATCGTGGTGCCATAGTTCATTACACAGTCCTCAATAATCAGATCTATAGACGTTCTTTAGGCAAATACACAGACTTTAAAATGTTCTCTGATGAAATGTTGCAATCTCTGGCAAGAAAGGTAAGAAGATGCCTCCATTCATCCGGATTCAATAATCGGGCTGAGCAAGTCTCAGCATGCTGATATTTTCCAAACTTGGAAGTTTCAGTAATATGTGTCCTCTGGGCAGAGGTGTTTATGATTACGGTATTCTGAAGTCAGTGAAAGTAATAAACCTCAAGCTTTTCTTTAGGTTCGCCTACCTGACTTGGAGTTTTACATCAATGTGGGTGATTGGCCGGTGGAAAATCGAAAGGCAAATGCCACCCCTGGTCCTCTGCCCATGATTTCTTGGTGTGGATCTTCTGATTCTAGAGACATTATTCTACCCACATATGACATTACTCATTCTACACTTGAAGCGCTTCGTGGTGTCACCAATGACCTACTCTCCATCCAAGGCCACACAGGTAAGTAGCCATAGTAACGAATGGAAGCGGAGGCACAGGTGGTGAAGTTCACATTTATTTTTATTGATATTTTTTGTGGAACCTCAAGACCACGGTCTGGGGGGCTCCGAAGGGGGCGCGACTACATGAGCCCCAGACACCCGTGGTAAGTCCTCTCGAACGGGGTCGGAATGGAATGCCAGGTGGACACGGGTGCTACCTCCAGTTAGACCTCAGACACGTGGCAGCTGTCCCAGCGGGACAGACGGACAACCAGGGTTGACAGAAGTCGTGGAGCAGACACATGTGGTACAGGCGTTGTCCAGAGGAATGGATGGCTGAATGGTGGGACGTGACGGAACTGGCATAGACAGAACGGTTGTCATCCAGGATAGCCGGGTAGCAGGTAGTTGATAGTCTGCGGAGACAAACAGAGTAAGCGGAGCACTGGCAGAACATTACAGAAGCTAAGCACACTATAGCCGAAATTGGAAGCTAGCAACAGAGGATACTTGTTGCTCTGGCATCCTCCCTTTGGCGGAGGGGTTAGAAATAGTAATTACTAACACGCCATTGGTCAGAAGTACTTTTTGAAAAAATGCGCGCTATGTCTTTAAGAGACCGGGAGCGCACGCGCGCGCGACCTAAGCACTCTACCCGAGGGCCTGCTGGCTGCTCGCCAGGAAGCAGGGGGAAGAGAGGAATCAGGGGCTGCAGCAGGATGGCGCGGGGCCGGCACAAAGTGGGACCCCGCAAAGGTACGGGATCGGGAACAGGTGTAACAGCTATAGGTTCGGGCCTCTATATGATTTCATTCTTTCTCAAGTATGGTGTTAACCTACTGCCATCCATACTTGAAAAGCAATGTCTGGACTTTTTGAGCCCTGTTTTACAGCTCATATATAGATATATTCTATGTAAGAAGCTGAGTGACTTTGTACCTAGAGTGGATCTGTCACCAGAATGCACAGTACGCACTGCATACATTGAGGAATAGATCTGTTACACCTGATAAGACTGGTGTATTCACATTGGAAATCCATGTCAGAATCTCTGTAAAATCATTTATTAATTTTATAAATTCAATTTCCTCCCACCTAGCCTGAGTGATATCTCCTCCATTCTCCTCTCTGCTGCTGAATCTCAGCCCACCCAGCCTGATTAACAGTTTCTCAATGTCCCTCCTCCTTGCTGCTGCTGAATCTCCACCCACTTGGCCTTATTGAAAACTCCTCAATGTGCCTCCTCCTTGCTGCTGAATCTCACCTAGCCTGATTGAAAGCTCCTCAGTGTGCCTCCTACCTGTGAGATCTCATACCGTTCAGTACCAGCTGCTTTCAGTTAGGCTGGATGGACGGACACTGAAGATACCTGGACTCATGAGCTTTCAGCTGGAATCATAATTTCTAATTTTATTATTAGCATGATTCAACCATTCTCCCATGGATTTCCAAAGTAAATGTATCATGGTCATTATAGTTTTCAGTTTGTATTGTATTGTGAAGTCTGGCAACAAATCTGATTTAATTTGTATTGATGTACACTAACATCCTGTATCTTTCTCCAGAGCTGCATTCACAGTTGAGCTAGTCATGTTTCAGGATACTGTAGCTGGATTTCCCAAGACAATTCTTGTCCCTCAAGCTAGGAGGACTTTGGGCTATACCTGTACCCCAGATTACCCCTGATGGAGGAGATGCTGGTGTCTCGTGTTTTGCTATGGTCCTATATCCTGATCTGTTTCTTCCCCCAACCAGGGAGATATGGAACAGAAGTGTAAAGGATAACACAAACCTGACAGACAGGGGAAACAGACAGGGATAAAACTACAATCATACAAATGCACTCACCAAACAACTGAGTGGAAATCAAGGGAACAGTAGGAGGGGTAAACTAAATGGGAGAGGATTAGGATAGACAATACCAAATGCACACAGATATCCTGTAAACTACATCAACCGACTGCTACTAATTCAGAACTCTCCTTCACCACCAAACCAGGAAGTTGTAACTGTCACCAGCAAATCCCTACTGCAAGTTGTGAGCATATATACTAGAGGGGAGTGGCCAACACAGAACAGCTGAGACAATTCATGATGGAGAGCTCCAGGAGATAGACAGAACTGATTTAACTCTTGCAATAACAGAGCAAAGAAAACCTGCACTACTAATAGAAGGGAAACTGCACCCTCATTGTGAGGTTTGTCCTCAGATCACAGCTGATCTCTGGGGTCCACGCTGAAAGATACTTTGGGATCAATGTCAGGGACCCTAAGAAGTAGGGATGATTCAAAGCAGAGAACCCCTTTGTGAAGCAGCGTTATCATTAATGTGTACATTAAAACCTCAATTTTTGTTCTTTTTCAGGTCCTTCGTGGGACAATAAAACTGAACAGGCCTTTTTCAGGGGGCGAGACAGCCGAGAGGAGCGTCTGCAGCTAGTGCAGATGTCTAAAAAGAATCCCGAGTTGCTAGATGCGGGTATCACTGGTTACTTTTTCTTCCGAGAAATGGAAAAACAGCTGGGAAAAGCACCACTCGTTGGATTCTTCGATTTCTTTAAGGTAAATTTTAATTTTCCAAGTGACGTTCCACATCTAGAGTTCACAGAATTTATTAAGTCTGGTTAATATTTTTGTTTTTTTCTTAAAGTGAGAGATCTCATGAGTCCAAATGTAATCAGTCACCAACCACCCCGCCTGATGGGTGAAGTTGTTTTTTTTTTTAGTAGGGAGGAGGGACACTGAGGAGCTGTCAATCAGGCTTGGTGAAATTGAGTTTAAGCAGCCATTGTCCCATGAATTCTTATAGTAAGCATATGTTAGTATGCCTGTTTGTTAGGCAATCCCTGCATGTGTTGGGGTTGTCGAGCAGCCGCAGGGACTCGGACATATTATTCGAGCACGCCAAAGACACTAGGATAGCACCCGAGCATGGCGGATAACACCTTACTAGTTGGCTTACTTTATGGCTATGTTAACAAATGATGCACTTGCTTAAAATATTTTCTGCAGATGAATGAACTGATTTTTCAGTTGCAGAAATTTCTGCATCAAAATCTACAGTGTGTGTGAACTCACCCTAAGCAATTTTTCAATTTTTCTGTGCCATAATTTTGCCGCATGTTGGATCATCTCAAACTATGCCCATCCCTTTAAACCCCGTTTCTTATGCAAAGAGTTTTAACAAATAATAAATAACACCTAGTGCTTGGTGTGTACGACAGAAGCCTGAGTCATCCTGAATATAATTAAATCAACGACCTATAATTAATCGATTTTTAATACAATTAATCACATAGAGGAAGCTCAAAATACATTAAGATATCATATATTTATAAACACTAATGTTCTTGAAATCATTCATGCTCTGCAGCATTGTATGTCTGTGTTTGTGCATAGTTATGGATTCAGACATTTTATTAATAATAATCATTTTTATTTCTGTAGCGCCAACATTCCGCAGCACTGTACATTCTAGAGGAGACTTGTACAGACAATACAGAAAAACACATAAAATAAACGAGGAGTGAGGGCCGCGCTCGCAAGCTACAATCTATGAGATTTATTAGAAGTTTACGCTTATATTATTGCAAATATTCTATTTTATTTTTACTCCTTTGATTGCTTCAGTTTCGTCCTCCCCAAAGTCCGAGCCGTTTATGGGCTGTGTCTGGTGGAGCAGCCAAGTGAATAATTCGGTGGAGCAGAGCCAAATACAGCCCATGGCGAAAAGAGGCCTCTTGTTAAGAAAAAGTAAAACGAAAAAAAAAAAGTTTGATATTTTCTGTTTTATCCCCTTTTATTAAGAGTTTTGATAGCAATGTAGTTTTTTTTGGCTTCTCAGTACAAATACCAGGTGAACGTGGACGGGACGGTGGCTGCCTACAGGTTTCCGTATCTCATGTTGGGGGACAGCCTGGTCCTGAAGCAGGAGTCCCAATATTACGAGCACTTCTACAGTAACCTAAAACCAGGGAAACATTACATCCCCATAAAACGACACTTGGGGGATTTGTTAGACAAGATAAAGTGGGCGAAGGTAAGGAGGAAAAGTTTCTTCTTTACTTTTTTGTCGTGCCCTTAGCGCCTGCTTATTTCATCTCCCTGTAGGTCTAATCAGGTCTCCTGTTTTCCCTGTAATATCACATCTATCACTTGCCATTAGTTCACAACCAGTAGAAACCAGTTAAAAGCTTTCAATTGGAGGGCATATACATTCAGGATCAGGACCATGGTTTTTGCTATAGGAGGCCACATTGTATGGTAGGTCGTGCTGGATAAGGTTAAGGTCAGATCCGAGGCCAAGAATTTTGGAAATGTAGAATAGCCAAAAATAAGCTTTGAGCAGTTGTCACTTTCCATCCCCCAATCATTCACAGGCGGGGGCGACAAGGAGCAAAGCAAAAAACTCCCCACAAAACTTCCCATGAATAACATCTGTTCTTCATCCTTAGACATGAGGAGAACATCAAAAACCAAATGCTCACGTGGCCCCCATAGATTTCCCCTAAACACCCCATGAACATGCACGCTCATTGCCAAAGATGCAAATTGTCGCTTCAGAGAACTCTAGGGCCACCTTATACTAAGTCATATTTCAAGGCTCGTTAAAGGGTCGATAATGACTACATCCAATACTAGAGTTCAAGTCCTTTTCCTCTCTGAAGAGACAATTTGCATATTTAATGTCCCAGAGGGGCATGCAAGGCATTTAAGTCTCCTCATACTGGCATGCCACTCTCCACAAGGAGAAAACCATAGCCTTTAGATCACATTGCTAAAGAGAAATTGGATCTGCCCAACCCTTTTTTTTCCATGCACATATACAGCTCTGGCAAAAATTAAGAGCCCACCACATCAAATCCCTGTCATGGGCAGCCCAATCTCTAGACCTGAACCCCAGTGAAAACCTCTGGAATGTAATCAAGAGGATGATGGATAGTCACAAACCATCAAACAAAGAAGAACTGCTTACATTTTTGGAATAGAAACAGTGTGAAAGACTGGTGGAAAGCGTGCCAAGACGCATGAAGGCTGTGATTAAAAATCATGGTTATTCCACAGAATATTGATTTCCGGACTCTTCCTGAGTTAAAACATTAGTATTGTTGTTTCTAAATGATTATGAACTTGTTTTCTTTGCGTTATTTGAGGTCTGAAAGCACTGTTCTTTTTTTTTACTTTTGTCCATTTCTCCTTTTCGGAAAAAAAATACAAAATTTATTGCTTGGAAATTCGGAGACATGTTGTCAGAAGTTTATAGAATAAAAAAAAAATTTACATTTTACTCAAAAATATACCTATAAAGAGAAAAATCAGACAAACAGAACATTTTGCAGTGGTCTCTTAATTTTTGCCAGAGCTGTATGCTGTTCCATTATGTGGATTCGGTGGGTTGGGTATAATTTGAACGCCCACTTTAAAGGGAATCTGCCAGCACAAACTGACTTATCAAACCAAGCACAGGCTCTCGGTGACTCTCGGTGTGGCCGAGTAGTTCAGTGCAACGTCCTACCTACTTGTTTTCCATCTACCTTTGGAAAGTGCAGAACCGTTTGCCAACACCAAGGTTTCAGCGAGCACCTGGGCTTGGTTTGAACAGTCATTTTGTGCTGATTGATGTTACCTTTCAGCCTGTAAAATACTGTCTATTGGCCTATGATTATATATCATGTACAGATCTTGATTTTAGTAGCTAAAAACTAATTAATTTTCAAGGAAAATGATGACGAGATGAAGAAGATAGCCAAGGAAGGTCAGTCTCTCGCCAGGGACCTGCTGCAACCTCACAGACTATACTGCTACTATTATAAAGTATTCCAGGTAAGAAGTGTGAAAAGAAACAACATCTTAAAGAATGTGGTCTATATATTTATATCTAAAATCCCCACAGCAAATAATCAATACAAATATATCTGGAAAGGGATTGTCTGGTCTCATAATGATATACAGTATAAAAAAAACAAACATCTACTTAACCCCTTAGTGATGGAACTAATTTTGACCTTAATGACCAGGCCAAAATTTTTAAATCTTATTAGTGTCACTTTATGCGGTAATAACTCTGGAACGCTTCAACGGATCCCAGTGATTCTGAGACTGATTTTTCGTGACATATTGTACTTCTTGTAAGTGGTAAATTTTGGTCGATATGATTTGAATATATTTATGACAATATCAAAAATTTCACAAAAAAGTGAAAATTTTCACAATTTTGAAACTTTACATTTTTATGCCCTTAAATAAGATAGTTATACCATTCATTGAATAACGGTGATCACGTGATCGAAGACCGGAAAAAACGGCCCTGACCATGTTGTCCATGATCTCAGCTACCCCTGGTAGCTGAAATCCCAGAGAATTTCCAATGCTGTGGTGGGCGCTATACTCTTATTCCCGATCGCCACTTTAAAACAGCAATGAGGGAATAAGGCCCCTTAACGGCTGTCGTTTTAATGCGTATTGACAGTCGCTAAAAGAGGTTAAAGAAGTTGTCCACTGCTTTAGCATTGATGACCAATCCATGGATTAATGTCACTGGGATACCGCGACAGAGAAGGGCTAGAAGACTGCAGTGTTCGATTTCACGTGCTCCTGCACTGGTTAGAATCACTTCACCTTTATATTAAATAGTGCGGGTTTTTCTTTGCTAGCAGTGCAAGGGTTAATCTGTTCAGTTGGAAGCTTTCCTGTTTTGATGGTCTGAGCTGTTCAGTGTTGGCCACTCCCCTCTGCTATATATACTCGCCTCTGGCATTCAGGGATTGCCAGTGTTAGTTTTATACTGCCTGGTTCTGGAGTAGGAGGTGTTGGTTGTTTGAGGTGTTTGAAATGTTGTTCAGAAGACTGTTGCTTGGTGATTTGTCTGTGAGCATATCCTATTTACCTTCGTTTTTTCCTCCCTTTACTTCCCGGTGTTCCACTCTGTTGTTTTTGAATGCATATTTGTATGATTTACTGGGAGAAACTGAGAAACTGGGAAAGAAAAAGCACAATAGGGTCTTATCTAATGACAATGGGGTGTCAGGAAAAAGGGGAGATACACTCACCTTGCTGAGTTGCTGATTGGCAACACAAACGGCATGTAACAGCTGCTGCAAAGATACCGGTCAAGAGGACGACCACAGGAATAAAAGAGAAGAAGAGGTGTTTTTGTTCTGATGAAGAGGTCCTGCGTGACCTCGAAACGCGTTGACTTTTTTGTTCTAATAAATGTTTTTATTCTAAGGATATTCCATCTCAGTAGCGCATAATTGATACCTCCGTTCATTTCTCTTTTATTTGTATGATTGGTATTTTCATTTATCCCTGTCTGTCTTCCCTTGTTTGTCTGTGTGGTGTATTCTTATACACTACTACTCCCCACTTCTCTGGGCAGGGGTGGGGACAGATTAGGGCTTATATAGGAACACAGCAAGGCATGTGGCCCTGGCATCTTCACCATCAGAAGTAATCCGAAGAGCAGAATAGACTAGGGCACACACTAGCTTGACAGATAGGGAAGGAGCTTCTAGGATATCCTGCTACCAGGCCGTGACACTCAATGACTGACGGTTGAGGTCTGACACCCAGCACCCCCACTGATCAGCTGCTGTAGGTGTTGGCGACCGCCACAAGTACTCACTTGGGAAACTGCTCCGTCTTCTGATAGTAGCCGGGGCTGTGTACTACACATCCACATCCTATTCAAATCAATAGGAGGCTGATGGGGAGTACCAAGTACTGGACACTATCAGAAGACGGAGCAGCTCCTCAAGTGAGTATTTCCGGCTGGTGGCAGGCGCTGCCGACACCAATCACAGCTGATCAAGGGGGGTGCTGGGTGTTGGACCCCACCCGATCAGACATTGATGACCTATCCTAAGGATAGATTATCAGTGCTAAAGTAGTGGACAACCTATTTAATTATCGGACTGCCGCCGTTCCACCACACTACTGCATCTGTCTTCATGCTTCTTCTACTGGCGGAGAAAATCATGTGCCCTCTGTAGCCAACCAGTCCTAACCCAGTACCATTCTGGCAGAAAAGCAATTGTTCAGACGTGAATGCTACAGATAATCAATGGCCGTTGATTTTCTGCAGTGGTAACATGATGTTCCCTGCCGGAAGAAAAGGTCAGGAGATCATTGTGGGACTTTGGTGGTGGAACCGTATCTTTCTACTTGACTCCCAATCTGAAAGTCTTATTCCACCTGTTTCTCGGGATCGTTGGGGGTACCTTGAAAAAATTGCAAGAGGTTTTGGGGTATTTGCATTCTACTGCATTCTTTTTATTTATTATTTTTTTTTATTTTTGGTTGATTTTGATGATTTTTTTTTGTTTGTCTTGCTTATGTACTGACTGTAGATCTGATTTTCTTTAGACATATGCTAAGCGCCAAATAGGCCACCCTGAAATCCGTGATAAGATGGAACATGTTCCTCAGCCAGACGATAACTCCACCACCTGTAATTGTCACAGAAGGAAAACTGAGAGTAAAGATGAGTTATAGTCTATGGCGTGCACTGAATGATGATAAAGTGATACTGTACTAGCATGGCCAGTGATGGGCATTATGGGCTCTCGGAGAGCAGCTGCCTTCAGCCAAGCACAATCGTTCCTTTGTTATTTTATCTGAGGTCCAGTCTCGTATACCTACAGACGTGTCTAATATTCCAGAAAAGGGGCTATAATGCCCTGCAGAAGCCTGATCCAGCGGGATGCATACAGGTACACATACGTAGCTGCTCCTGCCATGTTTGATAGGACCGCGGACTACGTTTTACTGCCGATCCTCATCACGACATCTTGTAAAACACTCCGTGTTTAAAAGGGAAGGAAAAATGCATCACAAAGTAATCATGAAGATATAGTGACTTTGTGTATCGTCAATGCTGCAAATGTACAAATTTATATTTACAGTTTTGTAATGAATTTTTAATAAAATATGATTTTATATGTTCTTTATTTTATCATTATCGCTCAGTTGTTTCACCGGATGGATTTGCTGTACTCCATAACATTATCCCTGCAGAAAGTTAGCAATTTTATCCAAATATGTCTTTCAGACTTCATACAGCAAACGCTGCAGATTCCATTAAAGAATAACTAAACTTTTATCAGTTTTTTTCATATATTTTTTTTAAGGCACGCCCATTTCTGGCAGGTCGGTGGAAGTCCAGGAGGCACGGTAGTGCGTATCCCCAGCGCCTTAACTGGTCTTACCAGTAATCCACCGCTCAGGTGTACCTGATCTTTGTCCGTGGTCTTCAAGAACCCAAGATAATTTCTGATGAAGGCCTAATTGTGAGGCTGAAACGTCAAGTGTTCAATCAGTGGATGTACCCAACCCTCAATAAAATTGTTCGTATTTTTTTCTTGCATCTGACTTGGGTGTCAGATGCAAGAAAATATTTTTTATATTTTTCAAATCAAAAACAGACACATGAACAGCCCCATAGACTATAATGAGTACATGTTTTCTAAGCAAAAAACTTGGGACAGAATATATGCAAGGACAATGGACGTCTGAATGAGGTCTCAGTCTAGGATTTCTGCCACAGAGACTTAGGCCTTAGGGTACAAGTCTGCACTCAATCTATCAAACTGCAGACTTGTGAATCCTCACAGCGTGCAGGGTGCACACTGTCAGGATTCCCTGGGAGCGGGCGGGCACATGACCCCAGCAAGGATGCAATTTACATACATGCGGTCACATGCCGACTAGATGTGTCTCACTCAATACAAATGAACTGACTGCAGATTTGTACTCCAAAGTAGGACAAACCCTTTAAAGGGGTTTTTCAAATGTGTTATATGTATATGACTATTATAGGTTCACCCCACTCATAAGTTCATCTTTTTTAATAGACCGCACAGTTCTCTTGCCCACAAAATGGCTGCTGGTGGAGGAACATGTGACCAGACCTGTCCATAACTCTCTTCCAATTGAAAAGCGGCATTTCCACGTACAGTGCTTCCATTGAAGGAGGCTGATGGACAGGTCTGGTCAGATGTTCCTCCATAATGTGGTCAGTCTGTGAGGAAGAAGGAGAACCTGTAATACTTTATATATTAGTAAATGCCACACATGAATATGTCCTTTATTTACAATAAAGATAAAGTGCCCAACCCCTTTACTACTTCTGGGGAGGCGAGCTCCATTTTAAATGAGGCCTATGCAACAAAGAGTCTAATAGAAATCTATAGGTAGTCCTTTCTTTGTGGAGTCATTTTAGGGCATGATATTTGCCGGTGACAGAATGTCAGGGCCATGAGGCCACATTTGATGTTCTCCTGCAGGACACAATGTTTGTGTAGCACATTCTATTCTCACACCTCTATCACTAAGAGCGACACACCTTGATAAAGTAAAAAAAAATATGTCTTGTGACTCAGTTTCAGCCCTTGGCGGCCCGAGATGTATTTATTACATAAGATTGGTTGCATAACATACAATTACAGTAATTATAGATTGTTGGTTAAGATTCTGAGGCGCAATAATCACTGCTCCCGTCCTTGTTACCCAGAGTCCTTTCTCATCTGAGGTTCACCAGAGTAGGCCTTGTGACGAAGACAAGAACCGTGGCCCATGAGTAGCAACATGGTGGTGTGAGTTTATTTGGGCACATATGGAATCTTCTGCACCACAGAAGAGAAAGCCGATTAGTCGGGACAAGTAGAGCGCTACTGCCCAGTATGCCACTAACCTGCCAGGGCCCCCCCATAGCACCCCCATTCCACCACCTACTAGTGCACTACTAGGGGCAAAGATCGCTCTGCAGCCCGTACATCGTAGTGTTATGCCGGCGAATGGGGTCATGTTGTCATCTTGAGGCTGCCATAGTCGTGACACAGAAGGGGTCCACTGGAAGATGGCACTGCCACTTCAGTGATGAGGCACAATACAGCACAGGAGGAGAGCAATAAATACCTTCTCCCCTGCCTGACGGAGACTCTGCACACTGGTAGCACTGCACACTGGTAGCACTGCACACTGGTCGGACAGTGGCCAGTTGCAGAATCTCTCTCCTGCACTGTATTGTGCTGACTGACCTCTGCAAGCTGGATTGGCTCAGGACAGGCACGCTGGCTCCTAGTGCCCACCTGAATTTCACTCAGATACTTCCTGGTCCTGCTGCAAACTTCATCCGTAAGTGGGGATAAAATGTATTAGATCGATAGGCATGTCATAGTCACTGGGGAGTAAATGTGAGAGGATGGAGGTATTGTGGGGAGGGAGACAGGGCACTGGGGGTGAATGTGAGAGGATGGGGGCATTGCAGGGGCTGAGGTGGGGGAGGGGGACAGGGCACTGGGAGGTGAATGTAAGAGCATGGGGTTGTTTTGAGGGCTGGGGTTGAGGTGGGGGACATGGCACTGGCTGGTGAATGTGAGACGACAAGGGTATTGTGGGGGCTGAGGTGGGGGAGTGGCGACGGCATTCAGGGGCTGATTACTATACGGTTTTGTTATGAGATTACTGTATATGCATTCCATCACATGTAATAGTTGTCTGAAATGGGGAGATAGGGAGCTTTTTATACTTACCAGCTGGGTAATCCATGAGCTGCATCACATTTAAAGCACCACTCCAGCATTTTTTTTTTATTTCATGGCTGGAGTGGCGCTTTAAATCAAAGACTGACTGTCTTATATTCACCTTCTGGCATTTTTACCTGTTTTAGCCACCGCACCGCTGGGCTCCATCTCTTGCAGTTTGTGACCTGTCCGCTGCCCCAGTGTGTCATGGAGCAGTATGGAGGTCACTAATCAATGTGAGTCTATGAGAGCCTCGTTGTGGCCTCTTTCTAGCCTCTTCCTGGCTCTCATAGACTTACATGTAGAGCTTGTGACGTAGCTTCTAACTTCTGGCCAATCAGAAGCTGCACTCACAAGATGGAGCCACGGGAATGGAGTGATACCAAAAAGCGGTGAATACGGCGGAGGATGAGTATATGACCGGGGCACCTCCAGCAGTGAAAAAAAAACCCTGATAGAGTGGTGCTTTAATAGTTTAATAATAAGCAGACTGCCAAATCATGACAGGGAGCTGATGCATGAGCCCTCAATATTACTGGCGTCATCAGGCGGTCATGCGACCCCATGTTTGCTATGTGTTTGTGTCAATTAGAAAGGTTTGGTTTCTTTCAATAGAAGAGAATTGAGAGAGCCGAAAGTGTCGTTACGTGACCGCCTGCTGACATTAATATTATTATTACTGTACATGGGGGGCATTATTAAATGTCAAGTGGACACTTAAGAAGCATTATTATTTATAGGAGCACCAGTGCGCAGCTACTGGGTGGTGGAGGGTAAGAGGCGCAGTTACAGCTGCTGCTTTCTATACACAGAGTGATGACTGAAACCGTTCCAGCGCCGCCCCTGAGGCTGCAATGAGGTATAAAGTTAATTTCCTCCTGGCAGTGGGATTCTCAGTGCAGGCGACGCACGGTGTCAGAACACTATTAACTATTATACTGTGTTTTGGGGGAGCAGTGGGGACATCAATCTATGTATAGGGGAACTCTAATGGACATCATACTGTACGTATGGGAGCTGTGGGCCCATCATACTGTGTATAAGGGAGCTGTGAGCCTACAATACTGTGTATAGGGGAGCTATGAAGGCATTATACTGGGCATAAGGGAGCTGTGGCCCATTATACAGTGTATAGGGGTGCCCTGGGGGGCATTATACTTTCTATAGTGGAGCTCTTTTGGCATAAGACTGTGTATAGGAGAGCTGTGGGCTCATCATACTGTGTATAGGGGAGCAGTGGGATCATCATACTGTATAGAGGGGAGCTCTGGGCTCATCATACTGTGTATAGGGGAGCAGTGGGACATCATACTATTTATAGGGATGCTGTGGGATCATCATAGTGTGTATAGGGAAGCTCTGGGGGCATTATACTGTGTATAGGGAAGCTGTGGGCCCACCATACTGTGTATAGTCTAGCTGTACATGGGGGCTACTTAGGGGACATTATTCAATGTTAAGTGAGCATTTAAGCATTATTGTTATAGGGGCACTCAGAGTATTGTGACCATCAAAATTGCATATGTGGTATTATTACTTTCTAGGGACAAAGTGTAGAGGGCACTAGCACAGGTCATTAATGTTTTCTAGGGGTGAATTTTATTATCTAGAGAGCACAAAGGAGTCATTATTACTATGTAAGGGGCACAGTGGTGGCATTATTATGTGGGGCGGTAAGAGGAGACGTTATTGTAGCAGCAGCTGAGTATTGGGATACCAGCAGGATGAGTAGTTTGTGCAGGTTAGGGGTAGATGGGGACGGGGCTGGAAATGTGAGAAGTCAAATGTGTCATTGTAATCTCTGCTGATGAGTCCTGGCTGGAGAAGTTGTCATGTCGGTCTGGGCCAGATAGAAACCACAAGAAAAGTGAACGATTCCATGAGAAGGAACATCAGCTGTAGGTCACCATCTATAACTGTACTCTTATATGGTCTGCAGGACTGGTATCTACCACTATATGATCTCCATATAGGAATATCAGTGTTCGTTTTTGTATATAGATTTATTTTCAATCACAACACGGTCATCTGGTGATTTTCCCCTATACCCACAAATAGGGTATGCCACGTAGCTGTAGTCAGGATTACTTGGTTAGGCTGGAGTCACACTTACCGTATAAAAAAATCGGTCCCATTTTGACAGCCAAGAATTGCACAAATGTTCCCGAACAGTGATCCGTATGTAATCCGTTTGCAATGCGAGGATGTGATTTCCTCGCACCTAGTAACAGTGTGACATCCGTATGCAATGCGATTTTAACATGAGCTTTTACATACAGCAGTTACTAATATTGGATGATGGGAGCTGCCCCATAGATTAACATTGGTCCGAGTGCTGTGCAATATTTTCTCGCATAGCACTCGTCCGTATTCCTCTCTAGTGGGACTCCGGCCTTAGGGGCCCACTCAGATTTTTCGCCCCCCCTCTAAGCTTAAAACCTAGCTCCGCCTCTGCATTAGACCAATGGTGTGTGAAAAAAGAAATGCAGCATGCACTAGTCTGCGCCGAATTTTTACAACATTGTGGCCCTGTAACAGTGACGTCCAAATGGATGTCCACCACTGATCTATACGGCCTCTTCAGTAAAACAGTGGATTCATGTGCATGCAAATATTCGGAGGGAAGCCATACATCAGAGATTCCTCTTCTTGATCCTTTATTGGTCATAAGAACATAAAACATCGCCCAGAGACGAAGACTTGAGGCCTCAAACACATTAACCGTTCACGACCAGAGGAATTTCCGTTTTTGCATTTTCGTTTTTTACTCCCCTTCTTCCCAGAGCCATAGCTTTTTTATTCTTCAGTCAATATGGCCATGTGAGAGCTTGTTTTTTTCGCGGGACAAGTTGTACTTTTGAACGACACCATTGGTTTTAACATATCATGCACTGGAAAACGGGAAAAAAATCCAAGTGCGGTGAAATTGCAAAAAAGTGTAATCCCACAGTTGTTGGTGTTCTACTATGTTCACAAAATGCCCCCTGACGAAGGCTTCTGCCGAAACGCGCGTCGGGGTGACGTGGGTTGTGTTGACGGCTCTCATCTGTGTGCCCTATGCGGTGTCCTGTCTACCTACTTAGGTATGTAAGGCTTTGCTATTAAGCTTAAAATCTAGTATTCTCCTACAGAGATATATGGTATATAGCCTCCTATGTTATGATATTAGGCAGGACTACTTCACCGCTATTATCTTAATGGGCAATCATTATGGGGTAATTACTATTACTATGTCTGCACTTTTTAAATATTGTTAGCCGCGGTACTTTCCATGTCCCGCGTTTCTTTTTAGAATTGCACATATGCCACGTGGGAGTACCCACCGTTATACCTGTTAAAATATATGTATAATAAAAAAAAATTAAATTTTACTATACTGTTGTCCTCTTTGATCGTTGTTTTCTTCTAGTTGTTCATTTATGCTATAACTGACCTGCCATTATGATTCTCCAGGTCATTACGAGTTCATAGACACCAAACATGTATAGTTTTTTATTATTTAAGTAATGAAAAAAATTCCAAAATTTGGTAAAAAGAAAACAATTATGCCATTTTCCGAGACCTGTAGCGTCTCCATTTTTCATGATCTGGGGCTGGGTGAGGGCTTATTTTTTGCATGTTTTTATTGATACCATTTTGGTCTAGATACAATCTTTTGATCGCCCGTTATTATTTTATAGCAATGTAGCCGCGAACAAAAAAAACGTAATTCTGACGTTTTTTGTTTTTTTTTCTCATTACACTGTTTAGCAATTGGGTTAATTTTTTTATATTGATAGATTGGGCGTTACCAAATATGTGGATATTTAATTTTTTTATTGTTTTATTTTGAATGGGGTGAAAGAGGGGTGATCTGAACTTTTATATATATTTTTTTTTAAACTTTTTTTTTACTTTTTGCATACTTCAATAGTCTCCATGGGAGACTGGAAGCTGCACTACGTGTGTGTAGTAGAAATGCTCACTTGCTATGAGCGCCGACCATGGGACGGCACTCATAGCAATCCGGCAATGACAACCATAGGAGTCTGCTGCAGACCTCTGGTTGTCATGCCGACCCATAGGTGACCTGTGATCATGTGACGGGGCCTGTCCTACACGTCCAGATAATTCCGGTACCGGAAAAATCGGTACCGGAGTTATCCGTGTCCGTGTGTCCGTGAGCTCACGTAGGCCATCCGTGTGGCACACGTGCGGCACACGTGTGCTGCCCGTGTGCGGACTGGGTACCACACGGAGCGTGCAGGAGACAGCGCTAGAGATAAGCGTTGTCCCCTGCATCTGGTGCTGAAGCGGCCATTCATATCTTCTCTCCAGCAGCGTTCGCTGGAAAGAAGATATGAAAAATCCCTTTTTTTTTTTGTCCTAGTGTTTAAAATAAAGATCCCTGTCACCATGCCCTTCCCACCACCTGTGCAAACCCCCCCCCCACACTGTTACTAAAATACTCACCCGGCTCCCTCGCAGCGTCCTGTCCTCGCCGCACCTTCTCCTGTATGAGCTGTCACATGGGGCCGCCGATTACAGTCATGAATATGCGGCTCCACCTCCCATAGGGGAGGGACAGGGATCTTTATTTTAAACACGAGGACAAAAAAAAAAGGGATTTTTCATATCTTCTTTCCAGCGAACGCTGCTGGAGAGAAGATATGAATGGCCGCTTCAGCACCAGTGGGGGGGACAGCGCTTACTGTAGCGCTGTCTCCTGCACGGCACACGGACTGCACACGGACAACGTCCGTGTGCGGTACGTGTTTTACACGGACCCATTGAATTTAATGGGTCCGTGTAATCCGTGCGCTCCCACGAACACTGACATGTCTCCGTGTTTGGCACACGGAGACACAGTCCGCAAAAAATCAATGACATCTGCACAGATGCATTGATTTCAATGTGTCTACGTGTGTCAGTGGCTCCGGTACGTGAGAAAACTGACACCTCACGTACCGGAATCACTGACGTGTGAAACCGGCCTAAGCGTGAGTTAAATGCCGCTGTGAGATTGACAGCGGCATTTAACTAGTTAACAGCCGTTGTTGGATTGCGATTCCACCCGCGGCTGTTGCTGGCACATGTCAGCTGTATAAATCAGCTGTCATGTGCCCGGAAAGGTGTGGGTGCGGGTGAGTCCTGTTAAGGTGGGTTAAGGGGTTAAGGTGGGCTAAGCCAGACAAAATTGGTTGATCAACTGACCATCTCACCATGTATGGGGGCCCCCCCAACTCTCCCCTGATAGTATCTTAGATGCAAACGCCTAGTCTTCTTATTCTCCAACTAGACAAGCCGCTACCAGTGTCGAGCCTCCGTGTGTGTGGGGAGTCGGGAGGGCGAGCTGTCAGCTGAGAACCATGGTTAGTAATGAAATGAGAGTATTTGCCAGACTACTTAATGGAGTATTTCACTGCCTCCCTCAGCTCATATAAAGACATTTTACAGCTGACATGTCATGGGGTGTTTTATATTTGGCCAATGTTTGCAGAAACAATGGATGCATTTAGTCGGAACATTTGAAGACACTTGGAAGTGTGACAGTACAAACATTTTCTGTCTTGGAGAGCTCTACTTAGGTATATGTGCCTATGATGTAGACATGACTACACTATGTACAAAATAATTAGAGTAGTGAGTAGTGATGAGCGAGTATACTCGTTACTCGGGTTTTCCCGAGCACGCTCGGGTGGTCTCCGAGTATTTGTAACTGCTCGGAGATTTAGTTTTCCTCACCTCGGCTGAATGATTTACAGCTGCTACACGGCTTGAATACATGTGGGGATTCCATAGCAACCAGGCATTCCTCACATGTATTCAGCCTGTCTAGCAGCTGTAAATCATGCAGCTGAGTCAACAAAAACTAAATCTCTGAGCGCTTACAAATACTCGGAGACCACCCGAGCAACGAGTATACTCGCTCATCATTAGTAGTGAGTATTTTGACCATATCGTAATTTTATGAAGATTTTCCACCTCCAGGCCATATAAACCTAGATGCTGATTGCAGTGTCGGACTGGGGTGCCAAGGGCCCACCAGTAACACTGACTTTGGGGGCCCACTTGCGTACAAATATTACACTACCCTTGTTCACAAATTTACCTATATCTCTATATAATAATAAACTGGGTAGTTTGATTAATGAATGATGAGATGTTGCTTTTTTCTATACAGAATCAATTGAATTATGCCAAGTACTGCTCATACAGTAGGGTTGGGGGCCGAGATCTGCACAGGGGCCCACCGGGGGGGATTCCCCTGTTACCCTATTGGCCAGTCCGAGCCTGGCTGATTGAATGAAGTATATTTGTGTCATGAGAAGGGTGAGACCTAAGGATACAAAACTGTGATGAATTATTCGGCAGCTTGTTTTTCTCATTCAAAATGGGCCAGAAAACAAAAGATTTAACTGACTGAAAAGTAAAAAATAGTTTCAAGTCTTCCAGAGAGAGCCAGCACTCCTGAAATTGCTAAGATATTGGGGTCAGATCACAGAGCCATCAAAAGTTTTGTTGTAAATAGTCAATAGGGTCTAAAAAAACAAGAAAATAAGCTGCACATAAACTGCCAAAGATGTGAGAAGACTCAAACGTGAACCAACCGGGAAGCCATTTTCCTCCAGTGTTGTTATATTCCATAAGTCTAACATCCTTGAAGGTCCAGAAGTACAAGGTGTTCAATGCTCAGAGACATGTCCAACGTAAGGAAGGCTGAAACCTGACTATCATGGAGCAACACACAGAACAGAAACATCAAGACTGGGATAAGAATTATCTAAAGACAAATTTTTTAAAGGCTTTGTGGACTGATGAGATGACAGTGACTTGTGACGGACCAGATGGATGGGCCAGTGGCTATTTCAGGACAGTTGACATACACTTCTGTGTCTTGGTATTGAGTCTCTAGAACTTTGTGGTGTGATCCACCTTCTGTGCATACTGTGCTTTACTTGCTTCAGTCTCTGCTAGTTCCCACTTCATCCTCCTTCTGCTCCTGAGATTCCAGAGTGTACCAGATCCCGGGTGCCGTCCAGTTTGCTGCATCAACACCCGGGGTTCCTGTCACCACTCAGACTTTGGGCTTGAAGGATCCACTTTACCTGGTGAGCTTGAAAACATGTGCCTATGAGGCTGTAAGGTCTGATCAGGAGAACAGCAATCAGTCTATGCATTGCAATCTATGCAGAGACCATGAAATAAGCCTATCTGAACATGGGTTTAGGCAGAGAACTTTGGGCTGACAAGTGAATTTGGAGAAGAGCCAACCTTACTGTAGGTTTGGTGTCTCAAACATGTGGCCCATGGACAATATTTGGCCTCTAAGGCTGCATTATGTGACCAGCAGGCACGGGAGCTTCCCTTGATGATTGCAGCCCAATCCAGGGGCCCGCTGACGTCACGCACATCCTTGTATTGTGCACAGAAACAAGCTCTCTGTGCCGCAATTCCAATACCAGCCACAGGCCAATCAGAGGCCAGCCGCTGACAACGGCAGAACCGTGTATGTGAAAAGCAACAGCACTGGGGATATTACTACAAGGAGTGTGTGGTACCCCAGGAGTACGGTTGCCACAGTGGCATTGCTTTCCTCACAGAGGGTCATGCCATGCCTGGAAGCAAAGAGGGGTTCCCTTGCCAGCTGATGTCAGCATCCAACACCTTTTCTGACTCCAGACCAGAAGGGGGATCTCAAACCCGGGTTTTCAGGGGAGCTTCCCCCATAAGTTCTGGTCTGGAGGCGGAGTTAGTGAGTCTTAGTGTGTGTGAGAGAGCAGACAGTGAAGAGGCAAGAAGTGAGGAGAACCTGAGGGATTGGAACTGCGACTGAGCTCACCCCAGGACTGAGCACAAAGATTGGACACCGGAGTCCATGGTTGTGTGGGAACTGCAGGCCTGGCAACCAAATCCGGACAGGAGATTGCAGATCTCCTGGCCCCAGCCAACATCTGGAGGCACAGCAGCATAATAGAGCCCGGAGTCACCACGATGGAGTGACACCTGGAACAGGGTCAAGCTGTCTGCCATGCGGGTAGTGTTTCACTAAACTAAAAGCAACAAGCACCCAGAGAATAGCTCAGCAGGAAGGCCTCCAGCCCCACCTAGCTAGGTGGGCTCTAAATTGCTTTCAGGCTGCCTGGATCTCCACCACCAGCTGTGACTTGTACCCCGGACTGCACCTGCAACCTCTGATTAAAGGTAAAGAAAACTGCAACCCTTGTGTCTTCTAGTTATTCCTGGACCCTCAGTCCTGCACCCCAACATCACAAGTACCTTACAAAACTGTACCGGTAACCCTGGGGCCCCGCTCCACCTGTGGGAGCAGAACCATCCTAGCAGCATCACCATCGGCCCCAGCGGTCCCCTTAAGCAGCGTCGGCCATTTATGGTCGAACACCACATGTGGCGTCACCTACAATCCCTTATGAACTTCCCCTTTCTTATTTTTATTGCGCACCCAGGGCCACGAACCGGGTCACCGCCTCCGTGACTACCCCTTTAAGAGCCATGCGACCCGGTTCGGAGTACCCCACGGCCATAGCGGGTGCTGCAAGTGGACCAGGATGATGGAAAATTACGACAAGATGAGGACCAGTGTGAGCACATTACTACAAGATGGGGACATTACAAGATAGGGACCAGGATTTGGGACATTACTACAAGACTGGGACCAGTAAAGTGAAACGTTACAACAAGAATGGGACCAGGATAGGGACGTTGCTACAAATGGGGACAAAGAGGGAGAGATATTACTACAGCATAGGGACAAGGATGAGGACATTGCTACAAGATGGGGACCAGGATGTAGGAGAGTACTACAAGATCAAGACCAGGATGGGACCATGGCTAAAAGATGGGAACCAGGATGGGGGACAGTATTGCAACTTCAAGACCAGGATGAGGATATTGCTTCTGGATGAGGACCAGGGTGGGGACATATGGATTGCATGGGCTTCATTTGTACATGTTGTGCAGCCAAAAATAATATTGGAAAAACACTGCCATATGTGGTAAAACTGCAAGTATTTATGCAGCAGAGTTCACAAACTGATGCCATGTAAAGGGCACCATAAAGAGCTGGTCACCTTGGGACTCATTTTTGGTATTCATCACACATTCTGAAATAAACTCAATTAATTAAATTCCCGCACACCAGAAGCAAATTTAATTAACTGTAGTGTCCGGGAGTCAGTCATGCAGAAATAATGCTATTTATTGAGCCTGTAGACTTGTAGAGTATAATGTCTTGAAATTTGTGTAAGGCCCCCTTCACACATCTATATAAAATCGGTAACAAGAAAAAACAGTACCGGTGTCATCAGCGTTTTGGATCAGTGTGCCATCAATGTTTTTCTGATGTGGATAAAGAAAGAATGAAAGCTTCTCCTATAATTTGCAATTTTAAACACAGCACACAGTAGGCACGTGGATGCAGTCCCTGTGCTGTTAGGCTACTTTCACACTAGCGTTTTTTGCAATCCATCGCAATGCGTCGTTTGGCCGAAAAAACGCATCCTGCAAAAGTGTTTGCAGGATGCGTTTTTTCCCCATAGACTAACATTAAGCGACGTATTGCAACGGATTGACACACGTCGCAACCGTCGTGCGACGGTTGCGCCGTGTTCTGGCGGACCGTCGGCACAAAAAAAGGCTACATGCTCCGCCCCCACCTCCCCGCATTTCCCCGCACCTCACAATGGGGCAGCGGATGCGCTGGAAAAATGCATCCGCTGCCCCCGTTGTGCGGCGTATACAACGCTAGCGTCGGTAACCTCGGCCTGACGCACTGCGATGGGCCGAGCCCGACGCTAGTGTGAAAGAAGCCTTAGTGTTTTTCCAGGACCCAAAGGCTGCCGTCACACATTCAGTATTTGGTCAGTATTTTACGTCAGTATTTTACCTCAGTATTTGTAAGCCAAAACCAGGAGTGGAGCAATCAGAGGAAAAGTATAAGGCCGGGATCACACATACGCAAGATACGGCCGAGTCTCTCAGGTGAAAACCCAGCTCTGGCGCCGGCACTCCGGAGCGGAGCGTGCAGCCGCACAGCAATACATGGAGCCGCACGCTCCTCTCCGGAGTGTTGGAGCCAGAGCTGGGTTTTCACCTGCGAGACTCGGCCGTATCCCGTGTATGTGTGATCCCGGCCTAATAGAAACACGTCACCACGTCTGCATTTATCACCCATTTTCCAGATGCTGCACCTCCCCTAAAACTGCAATAAAAAAAAAGTCCCAAATGTTCCTAAAAATGTAACCGGTAAAAACAGCTCGATGTACAAAACGTAAAAACACAATCTCTCCTAACGGTCCCAAGCTATTATGTGTCTTGGAGAATTGCGACACTAGAATTTTTTATTTCACAAAGTTCAGAATTTTTTTTAATCCAATAAGCTAATAATAATAAAAACCTATATAACTTTGGTACCGCTGCAACCGCACCGACCCGGGGAATTGTGCTGACAGGTCAATTTTACTGCACAAATAACGCCGCAAAAACAAAACCCAAAAAGCAATGACGGAATTGTTTTTTTTACCACTAGGATTTATTTTTCACCAATTTTAGCATGTTATATAATAAAATAAATGGTGTCTTCCACAACTACAACTCGTCCTGCAAAATAAAAAGCAAAGTGGAACTCAAACATAAAAATATCATGGCTATAGGAAGACAGGGGAGAAAAAAACAAGGGCCCCAAAAAATGAAAACTATCTGTGGCAGGAAGAGGTTAAAATTTCCTTAACCCCTTAACGAACGCCGATACGCCTTTTAACGGCGGCCGCTAAGGGTACTTAAACCACAGCGCCGTTAATTAACGGCGCTGTGGAAAAAGTGAATAGCGCCCCCCAGAGTCGGATTTTCTCTGGGGTCTCGGTTGCCGAGGGTAGCCGAGACCCCAGAGAACATGATTCGGGGGGTTTTTACCGACCCCCGAGTTGCGATCGCCGGTAATTAACCGTTTACCGGCGGTCGCAACAAAAAAAAAACAACGCGATTTGCCATTTAATTTCTCTGTCCTCCAATGTGATCGCACATCGGAGGACAGAGAAATAGTGTCCCCGATGGCCCCCAATAGCCCCCCAATACTCACCTATCTCCCCCGGTGCTCCTCGTGTCTCCCGATGGGCGCCGCCATCTTTTTTCCGGGAAAAAATGGCGGGCGCATGCGCAGTGCGCCCGCCGCCCGACACCCGGAAGATCTTTGGGGTCTCGGCTGCTGGGGGTAGCCGAGACCCCAAAGAACATGATCGGGGTCGGTTTTTACCGACCCCTGTTTTGCGATCGCCGGTAATTAACTGTTTACCGGCGACCGCAAAAAAAAAAAAGAAAAAGCGATCTGTAATTCTCTGTCCTCTGATGTGATCGCACATCAGAGGACAGAGAAATAGGGGGATTCGGGGACCCTATCATACTCACCCGGTGTCCCCGGGTCCCCCTGCTTCTCCTCTTGCCGGCTGGCTTCTTCCTCTGCAAAGAAAATGGCGGGCGCATGCGCAGTGCGCCCGCCATCTGCTGCCATCTGCCGGCCGGCAGGAGAGACGAGTTGGGGCTAAAATTAGGGTTAGGGCTAGGGTTAGGGTTAGGGCTAGGGTTAGGGCTAGGGTTAGGGCTAGGGTTAGGGCTAGGGTTAGGGCTAGGGTTGGGGCTAAATTTAGGGTTAGGGCTAGGGTTAGGGTTAGGCTACTTTCACACTAGCGTTTTTTGGCTTCCGTCGCAATGCGTCGTTGGAGAAAAAACGCATCCTGCAAAAGTGCTTGCAGGATGCGTTTTTTTCTCCATTGACTTGCATTAGCAACACATTGCGACAGATTGCCACACGTCGCATCCGTCGTGCGACGGATGCGTCGTGCTTTGGCGGACCGTCGGCACAAAAAAACGCTACATGTAACTTTTTTTGTGTGACGTGTCCGCCATTTCCTACCGCGCATGCGCGGCCAGAACTCCGCCCCCGCCTCCCCGCACCTCACAATGGGGCAGCGGATGCGTTGAAAAAACAGCATCCTCTGCACCCGTTGTGCGGCGCTTACAACGCTAGCGTCGGTACGTCGGCCCGACACACTGTGATGGGCCGACTACGACGCTAGTGTGAAAGTAGCCTTAGGGTTGGGGCTAAAGTTAGGGCTAGGGTTAAATTTAGGGTTAGGATTGGGGCTAAATTTAGGGTTAGGGCTAGGGTTGGGGCTAAAATTAGGGTTAGGGTTAGGGTTGGGGCTAAAGTTAGGGATAGAGTTGGGATTAGGGTTAGGGTTTGGATTAGGGTTGGTATTAGGGTTACGGTTGGGATTAGGGTTACATTTGGGATTAGGGTTGGGATTAGGGTTAGGGTTGGGATTAGGGTTAAGGTTAGGGTTGGGATTAGGGTTAGGGGTGTATTGGGATTAGGGTTAGGTTTGAGGTTAGGGTTGAGATTAGGGTTAGGGGTGTGTTGGATTTAGGGTTTTGATTAGGGTTATGGTTAGAGTTGAGATTAGGGCTGTTTTGGGGTTAGGGTTGTGATTATCGTTAGAGTTGTGATTAGGATTATGGATCGGGTTGAGATTAGGGTTAGGGGTGTGTTGGAGTTAGGGTTGGAGTTAGAGTTGGGGGGTTTCCACTGTTTAGGTACATCAGGGGGTCTCCAAACACGACAGACAATTTTGCGCTAAAAAAGTCAAATGGTGCTCCCTCCCTTCTGAGCTCTGCCGTGCGCCCAAACAGTGGTTTACCCCCACATATGGGGCATCAGCGTACTCGGGATAAATTGGACAACAACTTTTGGGGTCCAATTTCTCCTGTTACCCTTGTGAAAATAAAAACTTGGGGGCTAAAAATCTTTTTTGTGGGAAAAAAAAATATTTTTTATTTTCACTACTCTGCATTATAAACTTCTGTGAAGCACTTAAGCATTCAAAGTTCTCACCACATATCTAGATAAGTTCCTTAGGGGGTCTAGTTTCCAAAATTTGGTCACTTGTGGGGGGTTTCTACTGTTTAGGTACATCAGGGGCTCTGCAAACGCAACATAACACCCACAGACAATTCTATCAAAGTCTGAATTCCAAAATGGCGCTACTTCTCTTCCGAGCTCTGCCGTGTGCCTAAACAGTGGTTTACCCCCATATATGGGGTACCAGCATACTCAGGACAAATAGGAGAACAAATATTGGTGTCCAATTTCTCTTGTTACCCTTGTGAAAATAAAAATTTGGGGGCTAAAAAATCTTTTTTTGTGGGAAAAAAATATATTTTTTATTTTCACTACTCTGCATTATAAACTTCTGTGAAGCACTTGGGCATTCAAAGTTCTCACCACATATCTAGATAAGTTCCTTGGGGGGGTCTACTTTCCAAAATGGGGTCACTTGTTGGGGGTTTCTACTGTTTAGGTACATTAGGGGTCTGCAAACGCAACATAACGCCAGCAGACAATTCTATCAAAGTCTGCATTCCAAAACGGCGCTCCTTCCCTTCCGAGCTCAGCCATGCGCCCAAACAGTGGTTTACCCCCACATATGGGGTACCAGCATACTCAGGACAAATTGGACAACAACTTTTGGGGTCCAATTTCTCTTGTTACCCTTGTGAAAATAAAAATTTGGGGGCTAAAAAATCTTGTAAAAAAAAAAAAAAATTATTTTCACGACTCTGCATTATAAACTTCTGTGATGCACTTGGGCATTCAAAGTTCTCACTACACATCTAGATAAGTTCCATGGGGGGTCTAGTTTCCAAAATGGGGTTACTTTTGGGGGGTTTCTACTGTTTAGGCACATCAGGGGCTCTCCAAACGCGACATGGCGTCCGATCTCAATTCCAGTCAATTTTGCATTGAAAAGTCAAATGGCGCTCCTTTGCTTCCGAGCTCAGCCATGCACCCAAACAGTGGTTTACCCCCACATATGGGGTGTCGGCGTACTCAGGACAAATTGTACAACAACTTCTGGGGTCCATTTTCTCCTGTTACCCTTGGTAAAATAAAAATTTGGAGGCAAAAAGATCATTTTTGTAGAAAAAATGCGATTTTTTTATTTTCACGGCTCTACGTTATAAACTTCTGTGAAGCACCTGGGGGTTTAAAGTGCTCACCACACATCTAGATTAGTTCCTTAAGGGGTCTAGTTTCCAAAATGGTGTCATTTGTGGGGGGTTTCCACTGTTTAGGCACATCAGGGGCTCTCCAAACGTGACATGGCGTCCGATCTCAATTCCAGCCAATTCTACATTGAAAAAGTAAAACGACACTCCTTCTCTTCCAAGCTCTGCAGTGCGCCCAAACAGTGGTTTACCCCCACATATGGGGTATCGACATACTCAGGAGAAATTGTACAACAACTTTTGTGGTATAATTTCTCCTGTTACCCTTGTGAAAATAAAAATTTGTGGGCGAAAAAATCATTTTTGTGAAAACAAATGCGATTTTTTATTTTCACGGCTCTACGTTATAAACTTCTGTGAAGCACTTGGGGGTTCAAAGTGCTCACCACACATCTAGATAAGTTCCTTGGGGGGTCTAGTTTCCAAAATGGTGTCACTTGTGGGGGGTTTCCACTGTTTAGGCACATTAGGGGCTCTCCAAACGCGACATGGCATCCGATCTCAATTCCAGCCAATTCTACATTGAAACAGTCAAACGGCACTCCTTCACTTCCAAGCTCTCCGGTGCGCCCAAACAGTGGTTTACCTCCACATATGGGGTATCGGCGTACTCAGGAGAAATTGCACAACAAAATTTGTGGTTAAATTTCTGTTTTTACACTTGTGAAAATTAAAAAAAATGGTTCTGAAGTAAAATGTTTGCAAAAAAAAGTTAAATGTTCATTTTTTTCTTCCACATTGTTTCAGTTCCTGTGAAGTACGTAAAGGGTTAATAAACTTCTTGAATGTGGTTTTGAGCAGCTTGAGGGGTGCAGTTTTTAGAATGGTGTCACACTTGGTTATTTTCTATCATATAGACCCCTCAAAATCACTTCAAAGGTGATGTGGTCCCTAAAAAAAACATGGTGTTGTAAAAATGAGAAATTGCTGGTCAACTTTTAACCCTTATAACTCCCTAACAAAAAAAAAATTGTTTCCAAAATTGTGCTGATGTAAAGTAGACATGTGGGAAATGTTATTTATTAACTATTTTTCGTGACATATCTCTCTGATTTAAGGGCATAAAAATACAAAGTTTGAAAATTGCAAAATTTTAAAAATTTTCGCCATATTTCCATTTTTTTCATAAATAATCGCAAGTAATATCGAAGAAATGTTACCACTAACTTGAAGTACAACATGTCACGAAAAAACAATCTCAGAATCAGCGGGATCCGATAAAGCGTTCCAGAGTTATAACCTCTTAAAGTGACAGTGGTCAGAATTGTAAAAATTGGCTCGGTCATTAAGTACCAAATTGGCTCTGTCACTAAGGGGTTAACAACCTAAGGTATTTACTTTTCCATGTGGAGACGGCGTTATCAAAAATGTCTAAAAAACAAAAAGAAAAAAAACCCTCTCTACCCTTGTTGTCCATAGTAACCAATCATAGCGCCGCTTTCATTCCACCAAAGCTAGTTAAGCAATGAAAGCCGAGTTGTAATTGGTTGCTGTGAGCTCTGGGATTTTATCACTGTTTTACAATGTCAATGTGGTTTTGTTCTTTTCTATAAAGCTGGAATGTATTGAATGAAGACTCTGGCATGTACACAGAAAATCTATGGGGCTGCCTGCAAGTTTGAGCCTCTCATTACAGGAGCCAGGCATAATGACTCCTAAGCGCCATCTGCTGGCCGGACAACAGAAGCGCAGCCATGTGGAATAGCTGTAGGCGGCGTCACTTCCGGTTAGAGATTTGTTGCCATAACGACGAGACTCTCCAAGTTTGGGACAGCTGATTTCTTAGACGCAAGGTGTGAAGATGGGTGTAAGGGGGCATGCGGCATAATGCCATAGCTGGGGGCTGCTGGAGGGTCCAGGGAAGGAGAAGACCACTGTCTAATGTCTGCTGGTCCGCAGCCTGGCATTATTATGGGTGCCCACAGCGCCAGCCTTAGCGGCATGCGATCAGTGGGGTTACACATATGGGGGCGCCCAGACCTATGGAACGATATAGGAACGTGTTATTTAACTCTTTCAGGACAGACGATTTTTCATTTACGCACTTTTGTTGTATTTTTTTGAGGAGGTGACGCTATTGTGGTGTTTTCAGGGTTTTTTTGTAATTGCTTAAAGCCGCTTATCATACAGAGTGACATGATTTTATATTCTGAATGCGACGTCACCAAATATGTGTATTTTTATATATTGAAATGAGGAAAAGGGTGTGAATCAAATTTTAATGTTTTAATGTTTTTTTTATATTTTTTAAAAGTTATTTTTTAAGTCTTTACTTTATTCTTAGTCCCTTTAGGGCCCATGAGACGTCTGTGCACAGACTGGCCTCCATAGACATATATGAGCGAGGTCAGGAGAGCTGCGGCCAGTCCTTGTGCTCGGGCCGACGTCTGCAGGAGCCCTTAGGGACTGATCATCTGTTTATTTTCTATATAATTCCCCACCACGGAGTACCAACATGGCAGCAGCATCACTTACTTTAGATGAGTAGTCCAAGTTCATCACAAAAGTTTGGAGTCACTCTATGTGACCTGTGAATCCTCACACTGCGACTTCTATTGTGCTCATGTCTAGTTGGCTTGTGGCCGTTCTTCTGCATCGCCATAGAGGTAATGATGGAAGATGAGAGTGATCTGGTGACAAGTGATCCAGATGTTTACACCATGGAAGAAGACAGAGCCGCACGAGTGATCCAGAAAGCTTTCCGCCGGATTCTGGTACGTGTCCCCTGCAGGGCTGGATAGTATCGGTCATGGGACTCTTACCCACCATGCGCCTTTATGGATTGTATTTCAGAATGGCTGCACGCTAAGAATCAGTCCAAATATATGCAAGCAACATACAGTATGACCGTCTTGTGGGTGACCAGACATCACCACTTTTGTGGAAATCTGATGTTTGAGTCCACAATTAATACACTTTTCTTGTAGACCATAGTGTCTGATGCAGCATTTTATGTCCTTGGTGCCGATAAAGATGGTGGCTAAGGCGGCAGAGAGAGCTGGGAGCCTCCACATAGCGTCCTAGACTGGCCTGAGGTAGCAGCATATCCAGCTGGTGAGCACAGCCATAATGGAGGAAAAGGGAGGATTCAATTCGGCATGACCATCCAGTTTATTTTAGCATGATCTAATAAACGTATGTTTTACCTGGATGGTCATGCCGATTTAAATCATCCCTTTTCCTCCAGTGGCTAAGACAAATCCGATAAATAAGTCATCCTGCCAGTCCCAAATTCTGTCTTAAAATAATGTGAAATAAGAAAAAGTCTGCTGGACACACAGGACTAATGGTGGCCATGGGTTTGTAATAAAAGTCTCAGAATCCAGCAATTTCCATAGGATCAGCCAGTAACGTCATGTATATAGTGACCTGCTGGTTGTTGGACATCCTTTGTTCCTGCTGAAGATCGGCCACCACCGGATCCTTCCTTCCCTCTGACATAAACACACATGCCCGGCTGAGCCGAGAGATGGGAGATTGGCTGACAGCTCCCTCAATAATATCGCTATTTTAGACTTTTTGACCTATTCATCCACCGATCTTTTTTTGTATTTTAAGGTGTTGACCAGGATTCGGGCTCAAGTATGCGATTTGCATAAATGTGGTCATGTACCAACTAGACATCCGTGGCCTCGATCTATGCAAGTGAATAGAGTGAGGCTAGACACGTCTAGTCTGAATGTGGCTGGAAGCATACAAATCCCATTCTTGCAGTAACAGCACCGTCTCCAGAGTATTCGCGCTGTGAGGATTCACAAGTCTTCAATCACACAGACGGACTGCAGACTTGAGCCCCCAAGCCTGGATAACCCCTTTACGCAATGTTGTTAGTTTTTTTTTCCCATTGTACGTACATTGCGTCAATTTTAACCAGTTCATGACCAGGCCATTTACCTTTCCTTCCTACCAGGGACATTTTTGGGTTTTATCGTACATGCGCTTTTAACGCTCTATATTTTTTTCTCATTCAGATATTCAAATGATTTTTGCTTCTTGTTTTTTACTGCACAAAAATCTCATTATCTCATTTTTATATATATATTGTTTGCTGATATCCTGGGAACATGTAAGGGAAAATCGAAAATACGGTACTTAGCTATTTTTCACATTTTTTAAAGTATTTTTTACTACCCCAAAGGACCGCTAAAAACATTTTAAATTGTGTTCCCCTTTCTACAGAAATTATTTTTGTATATAGAACATATTTTTCTAATGGGGCACAGCTGGAATCTGAGATTTAGACGAATAATGTTGCATTTATTTGTTTTTGTAATTTCCTTTTTTTTTTAATGTTATTTTAGTTCTTTATTGATTCATTTATTTTATACACTGTGCCCCCAGAATGTCTTGCATATATATTCATTGATTGTAGGAGGTTACGGGAGTGTCCATAAACTAGGTTTTCATTTCCAGCATTTCTTAATACCCATTGTAACATCTGCCTCTGCCACATTGTCATCCAGGTACCCCAATAGCACCATGCACCTTATGGACAAGATATGAGACCTTAGTCCAGAAGGGTCCAAATCTAGCACAGTCCCCAAATATGTGCATGAGCTGATAGCCTGCAGCGCTCACATGACCTAACAAAGTCACGTGAGCGCTGGCGCAGAAGGTGAGTATTCTTGTTTTTCCAAGAGGAACTACATAATTTAAGATGTGGTTGTCCAAGTTCTTTAATAGGTGTAAAGGAGTTTTGGACACCCTATGTTTGTCACCCGCTTTCTGTTGCAAGGTAGTGAATAGAGTTGGGAGGATGAATTTATGGGATTCTGGTCTGTCGGCCTGGTCAGTAGTCTCTTGCCATTGGGCAGGAGGCTCGCAGATCTTCCGGGATCCCCAGTGCGGCCTTGACTAGCCGGGCTAATGTGACGTCTTCTGTGTGTTACAATGATGACGTTGCGCCAGCCTGGCTAAAGAAAAGGTGCGCCAAAAGGTAAGAGATTGGCAAGCCTCCCGGCCTACGGCCACAGACTACTGACCTGGCTGATGGACCAGAGTCCCACAAATACATCTACCCAACTCTAGTAGTGAACCAACATAATCAGGCACTGTATTTCCAGGATTGGTGATCACTTGCTGATCTCTGGAACCACCACCAATTTTGAGAATGGGGCTATCAAATGTCCTGTTTGAATGGAGTGATGTGTGCTCTGTCCGCTCATTCATCTTCTACAGGAATGCTAGAGGTAGCGGAGCTACCAGCTGTGTATTACAAGGTCACCTATTAATTTCAATTATGGGCACCGTGTAATATTATATGTTTAAGGGTCCCTTTCCACTTGCGAGGAAAACGGACGAGTGCAATCCGATAAAAAATCGGATTGCACTCGGACCAATGTTAGTTAATAGGTGTCTTTTCATTTGCGATTTTTTTTCTCAGCCGAAATCGGACTGAGAAAAATCTGGATCGGCTGAGAAAAAAATCGCAGCATGCTGCGTATTGCTGCGACTCTCGGACGAGACTCGCCAATGCAAGTCAATGGGTGCGAGAAAAAAATCGCACAGCACTCACACCATGCGAGTACTGTCCGATTTTTACGCACCGGTGTCCTTTGAAAAGCCGGTAATTCAGCGCGGTGTACAGTAAAATCACACTGACAGGTTAGAATAGAATAGATATATACACATAGAATGTGTATGTATACATATATATATATATATATATGTCAGTGAGACTCCTCTATATGTATATTTATATTTAATGCAGCGCTAGATAGCATAAAAGTCGCTAATTCAATTGCCGGCTTTTCATTTCTCCTGCACAAACCCGACATGATATGAGACACGGTTTACATACAGTAAACCATCTCATATCCCCCTTTTTTTTGCATATTCCACACTACTAATGTTAGTAGTGTGTATGTGCAAAATTTGGCCGCTGTAGCTGCTAAAATAAAGGGTTAAATGGTGGAAAAAATTGGCGTGGGCTCCCGCGCAATTTTCTCCGCCAGAATGGTAAAGCCAGTGACTGAGGGCAGATATTAATAGCCAGGAGAGGGTCCATGGTTATTGGCCCCCCTGTGGCTACAAACATCTGCCCCCAGCCACCCCAGAAAAGGCACATCTGGAAGATGCGCCTATTCTGGCACTTGGCCACTCTCTTCCCACTCCCTGTAGCGGTGGGATATGGGGTAATGAAGGGTTAATGTCACCTTGCTATTGTAAGGTGACATTAAGCCAGATTAATAATGGAGAGGCGTACATTGTGTGATAGAGACCCCCTATAATTAAGATAACACAGTGGGTCTGAAAACAACATAAACTTTACATTTTCTCTTTTTATCAGGACACGAATGTTTTCAAATACATTAAAAATCTTCTCAGCTTCAAAGCCCAAGGGGATCCGAGACTTTTACTCAAGTGCATCAATCCCGGAGAGGTGAGGACATGATTACCGCCTCTTTCCATAGACTTCGTTGTAATGTTAGGATGTGTTTTGTTGTGCACTTACGCTAGAAGACATCACCTCTAAGGAACTCTGCATTGAGCCCACTGACATATGCAGCTGTTTTTGGCATTGGCTATTAATGGCGGATGCCAGGAACCACAGATGCTAAGGGTTCTTGTAGTGTCCTCAGATATAAGAACCATTATAGTCAGGGAGTTGGCGGAGTTTTCGCGGCTATGCGTCTGCCAAACACCAGAAGAACAAAACCCCTTTTCTCCTCGGGTTGTCATCCTTAGATAGTTCCACATGCTAATTCACTTATACTGTTATTTCTACTGATTTTATGGTCACGTGCAATGGTGTTCCTTGTGGATCTCACGGCAAAGTCTTGCTTTACAGCTTTGCATTACGATGGAGGTACAATGGCCTGACTTACACCTTCCAGTGAAATGATAGGTTTCCTTAAAAGAATAAACTAATTATAAATGCTTTTATTTCTTCATTTTGGTTGAAGCAGAAAATGCTCCAAATCACTGGAGCTGCTTTAGTGCTTTGGACTGGCCAGGGGCACTCACTGCGGGTCTATTTACATGAACTTTTTCCATCTGGTGGTCGTGTAAATGCCTGTTTACACAGGCAGACCAAAGTAAACAATGCGCATCAAGCACATATACTAGATCGCCCAGTAATCATAGACTGCAGTAGTTATTTGCAGCATGAGACCTGTTTACACAGGCAGACCAAAGTAAACAATGCGCACCAAGCACATATACTAGATTGCTCAGTGATCATAGACTGCAATAGTTGTCTGCAGCATGAGACCTGTTTACACAGGCAGACCAAAGTAAACAATGCGCACCAAGCACATATACTAGATCGCCCAGTAATCATAGACTGCAGTAGTTATTTGCAGCATGAGACCTGTTTACACAGGCAGACCAAAGTAAACAATGCGCACCAAGCACATATACTAGATCGCCCAGTGAGCATAGATTGCATTAGTTGTCTGCAGCACGAGTCCTGTTTACACAGAAGGATGTGAGCCACCCAATGAACAATGGTTTTTCAGGCTGGAGACACAGGCTCCAGGTTCTGATGATTACTAGTCCTGAGAGCTGAGCTGTTGTTGCTGCTCAGAACCATTTTGACGCTCCCATCTTTGCCCCACAAAGTGATCACTGGGCACCACTAGTTAATATGCCCGCATATGTACATGCCGTTACCTACCTGATCTTTGCTCTATTTACATTCTGGAGCGGATTTACCTGTTATATGCAGGTACAGTATATGTTCTTCTGTATGTTCAATAAATTCATATTTTTATATACCATACTTTTTGGACATTTACTCCGTGTTTCCAGTATACAGTGTAGTAGGTGCCTATGCCAAGGACCAGCAAACAATAGGATGGGTGATAAAAGTATGAATCCTGGGGATGTGACCACTGGGGCCTCAGAAATCCTGAGAATGGGGGTCCTAAAGCCCTCTGTGAAGAGTTTGTCTGCATGTTCACTTCTATGAAACTATAGGAGTAGTAGAGCACATGTGTGACCACCGCCCCAATAGACAGTGAATATGGTGGGGGTCACACGATTGGCTGCCTTCTGTGTGCACTGTATATTGACAGCAAGGTGGAGGCGGAGGTTGGACCAGGTGGCACGAGAACCTAGTCCTCTAGTGATAATCTCCTGCTGATAAAACACTGATTGTATTGAAACAAAAACACAGCCCAGTAAGTGACACATTGCTGGAATGAGGGTCTCTGCCCCTACATCATATTAATCTCAGATTACGTAGCCAAAAGCTGCTGACAGATTCCCATTAAATGCTCTCAGGTAAACTATATCTCCCAGGATGCTCTTGTAGCCACAGCCTGGCAGAACTAGAACACTGAGTCTCTAACGGTTGGTAATACAGCTGCAGTGTCAAATCTGTGACTTTCCATCTCATGGATGTCCTGACAGCTGCAGACAGGAGCTTTGCAATAGTTGGACAGTCACAGGTTGGAGAGCACTGGAATATGTCCATCTAAAGGTATTATTGTCTTTATTTTACAGGCAGGACTTATCGACGCGGCCGCTGGCGTACATGTCAGGTTCAGACTCGGAGGGGTAACTATAATCTTCATTTATTATCTGCCACATACGGACATGTACAGTATAGATGTATCACTATACATATTGGTAAGTGCCCCCACAAAATGCCCGACTGTCTATTCATTAGGCCGGTTTCACACGTCAGTGGCTCCGGTACGTGAGGTGACAGTTTCCTCACGTACCGGAGCCACTGACACACGTAGACCCATAAAAATCAATGCATCTGTGCAGATGTCATTGATTTTTTGCGGACCGTGTCTCCGTGTGCCAAACACGGAGACATGTCAGTGTTCGTGGGAGCGCACGTATTACACGGACCCATTAAAGTCAATGGGTCCGTGTAAAACACGGACCACACACGGACCTTCTCCGTTTGCAGTCCGTGTGGCGTGCAGGAGACAGCGCTACAGTAAGCGCTGTCCCCCCCCACTGGTGCTGAAGCCGCGATTCATATGTTCCCTGCAGCAGCGTTTGCTGCAGAGAAAATATGAATAATAGTGTTTAAAATAAAGATCTATGTGTCAACCTGTACGCCCCCCCGCTGTTCTGAAAATACTCACCCGCCTCCCTCGCAGTGTCCTGTCCTGGCCGCCCCTTCTACTGTATGCGGTCACGTGGGGCCGACGATTAGAGTCATGAATATGTGGCTCCACCTCCCATAGGGGTGGAGCCGCCTATTCATGACTGTAAATGAGCGGCCCCACGTGACCGCATACAGTGGAAGCCGCGGCCAGACCAGGAAGCACCGACAGCCAACGTGGGAGCGGGTGAGTATTTTCTGAACAGCGGGGGGGGCGCACAGGGGGTGGGAGGGCGGCGGACACATAGATCTTTATTTTAAACACTATTATTCATATCTTCTATGCAGCAAACGCTGTTGCACAGAATATATGAATCGCGGCTTCAGCACGATGCAGAGTGGGTACCACACGCTCCGTGTGGTACCCACTCGGCACACGGGCGGCACACGTGTGCCGCACGTATGGCCTACGTGAGCTCACGGGCACACGGACACGGATAACTCCGGTACCGATTTTTCCGGTACTGGAATTATCTGGACGTGTGGGACAGCCCTTAGTATTAAACATCACCACATTCCCACCTGGACAACTTGGTTTTTGGGGTCTTTAATGGGAAGTCCTTTTACATTTTTGTCACCTGACCTGCTCTGAAGCCTAAACACCCCTTCTAGTCAGTATTAAACGTCCAACATGGACAGTCCGAGTGCGGACCACGACGTCTGGACCAGCCCCAATCCAGGCGTATATGAGACCCGCAGCCAGCCCGAACATTGGTCTCAGGCCTCATTCAGGTGTCCATGTTGCTCCTATGTGTTGCATCCAGTTTCTTTCATGGATACAGCGGATCCTACGCACATGTCCGTTTTTTCCAGCAGCACGGGCGAAAAGGGCCGATATAAGTCTATGGGTCCGGGAAAACACGTACAGCGCACTGATGTCATCCTGTCCAATGTACAAGAATTGTCATTTATTTATTTATCCATCTGTAAAAAACCACTGATGGTAAAAGCCGACACACGGGTGAGACCGGTGATAATTATTCATATACGCGATTAAACACGGACGTGTGAATGAGGCCTTCGATTGAGTTATGTCGTACTCAGTCTCTTTGGCCATGTTTTCTTTTTCTGGGAGGGGGCTATGTTATTAACCCCTTCATGATCTCGTGATTTTCCATTTTTGCACTTTCGTTTTTTATTCCCCATCTTCCCAGAGTCATAACTTTTTTACATTTTCCGTCAATATATCCGCGTGAAGGCTTTTTTTTTTTTTTTGTGAGACGAGTTGTACTTTTGAACAACACCTTTGATTTAACCATATAGTGTACTGAAAAACAGGAAAAAAATTCCCGGTGAAATTGCAAAAAAAGTGCAATTCCACAATTATTTTTGGGTTTTTTATTTACCTTTTCCACTAAATGCTAAAACTGACCTGCCAATATGACTCCCCAGGTCTTTACGAGTACGCAGTTAACAAACATGTATAAGTGCTTTTTTTTTTATTTAAGTGGTGAAAAAAAATCCGAAATTTGTAAGAAAAAAACATTTGCTTATGTCACCATTTTCCGAGACCCTTAGGGTCTCCATTTTTCTGCATCAGGGGCTGAGTAATGGCTTATATTTTGTGCCCTTAGATCACTTTTTTATTAATACCACTTTGGTGCAGCTATGTTCTTTTGATTGCCTGTTATTGCATTTTATTGCAATGCTGCGGCGACCTAAAGAAAGGTAATTCTGGAATTTCGATTTTATTTTTTTTCTCGTTACGCCATTTACTGAATGGATTAATTTACTTTATAGTTGTATAGATCGGACATTTCTGAACGCAGCGATAGCAAATGTGTGTATTTTTATTGTTTCAGTTTCAATGGGGCATAAGTGGGATGATTTATATATATTTTTTCAAACTTGATCTTGGATCTCACAGCTGTTAAGAGGCACATGGCAGCTGATCAGATCATGTGCAGGGAAATATGCGGGCTCTGACATACCTATATATCAAAGGTCGTGAATGGTTTAAAGGATTTATTCCTTTAATATATCTACATGGAATCGGTGATAACCTGCTGATTTCTGGGGTCCTACGTCTGGGACTTTCATCACTCTGGAGAAGGGAGCTCTGTATTGTCCAATTTCAATGGAGCAACAATCATGGATGGGCACCACCAATCTATTCATTGTCTTCTGGATGTAGCCGCGCTCCATATTCTGCTATCTCTGTCATTTTCTTAGACGGTGATTGGATCGAATGTGTGCAAGCTCAACCAATGCTCCAGTCAAATGGGCAAGAGTTTTGTGATATGCTCTTGGTCCCAGTAGTAGGAAACCCAAGCGATCGTCACCTATTCTGTTCCTAGGTTCTGTTCAACCCCTTTAAATAACAGTGAGCTCATCAGCTCCCCTAGTGGTGGCTAATAACAGTGAGCTCATCAGCTCCCCTAGTGGTGGCTAATAACAGTGAGCTCATCAGCTCCCCTAGTGGTGGCTAATAACAGTGAGCTCATCAGCTCCCCTAGTGGTGGCTAATGACAGTGAGCTCATCAGCTCCCCTAGTGGTGGCTAATGACAGTGAGCTCATCAGCTCCCCTAGTGGTGGCTAATGACAGTGAGCTCATCAGCTCCCCTAGTGGTGGCTAATAACAGTGAGCTCATCAGCTCCACTAGTGGTGGCTAATAACAGTGAGCTCATCAGCTCCCCTAGTGGTGGCTAATAACAGTGAGCTCATCAGCTCCACTAGTGGTGGCTAATAACAGTGAGCTCATCAGCTCCCCTAGTGGTGGCTAATAACAGTGAGCTCATCAGCTCCCCTAGTGGTGGCTAATGACAGTGAGCTCATCAGCTCCCCTAGTGGTGGCTAATAACAGTGAGCTCATCAGCTCCCCTAGTGGTGGCTAATGACAGTGAGCTCATCAGCTCCCCTAGTGGTGGCTAATGACAGTGAGCTCATCAGCTCCCCTAGTGGTGGCTAATGACAGTGAGCTCATCAGCTCCCCTAGTGGTGGCTAATGACAGTGAGCTCATCAGCTCCCCTAGTGGTGGCTAATGACAGTGAGCTCATCAGCTCCACTAGTGGTGGCTAATGACAGTGAGCTCATCAGCTCCCCTAGTGGTGGCTAATGACAGTGAGCTCATCAGCTCCCCTAGTGGTGGCTAATGACAGTGAGCTCATCAGCTCCCCTAGTGGTGGCTAATCACAGTGAGCTCATCAGCTCCCCTAGTGGTGGCTAATGACAGTGAGCTCATCAGCTCCCCTAGTAGTGGCTAATAACAGTGAGCTCATCAGCTCCCCTAGTGGTTAATGACAGTGAGCTCATCAGCTCCCCTAGTGGTGGCTAATAACAGTGAGCTCATCAGCTCCCCTAGTGGTGGCTAATGACAGTGAGCTCATCAGCTCCCCTAGTGGTGGCTAATGACAGTGAGCTCATCAGCTCCCCTAGTGGTGGCTAATAACAGTGAGCTCATCAGCTCCCCTAGTGGTGGCTAATAACAGTGAGCTCATCAGCTCCCCTAGTGGTGGCTAATGACAGTGAGCTCATCAGCTCCCCTAGTGGTGGCTAATGACAGTGAGCTCATCAGCTCCCCTAGTGGTGGCTAATGACAGTGAGCTCATCAGCTCCCCTAGTGGTGGCTAATAACAGTGAGCTCATCAGCTCCCCTAGTGGTGGCTAATGACAGTGAGCTCATCAGCTCCCCTAGTGGTGGCTAATAACAGTGAGCTCATCAGCTCCCCTAGTGGTTAATGACAGTGAGCTCATCAGCTCCCCTAGTGGTGGCTAATAACAGTGAGCTCATCAGCTCCCCTAGTGGTTAATGACAGTGAGCTCATCAGCTCCCCTAGTGGTGGCTAATGACAGTGAGCTCATCAGCTCCCCTAGTGGTGGCTAATAACAGTGAGCTTATCAGCTCCCCTAGTGGTTAATGACAGTGAGCTCATCAGCTCCCCTAGTGGTAGTGGTGGCTAATAACAGTGAGCTCATCAGCTCCCCTAGTGGTGGCTAATGACAGTGAGCTCATCAGCTCCCCTAGTGGTGGCTAATAACAGTGAGCTCATCAGCTCCCCTAGTGGTGGCTAATGACAGTGAGCTCATCAGCTCCCCTAGTGGTGGCTAATAACAGTGAGCTCATCAGCTCCCCTAGTGGTGGCTAATAACAGTGAGCTCATCAGCTCCCCTAGTGGTGGCTAATAACAGTGAGCTCATCAGCTCCCCTAGTGGTGGCTAATGACAGTGAGCTCATCAGCTCCCCTAGTGGTGGCTAATAACAGTGAGCTCATCAGCTCCCCTAGTGGTGGCTAATGACAGTGAGCTCATCAGCTCCCCTAGTGGTGGCTAATAACAGTGAGCTCATCAGCTCCCCTAGTGGTGGCTAATGACAGTGAGCTCATCAGCTCCCCTAGTGGTGGCTAATGACAGTGAGCTCATCAGCTCCCCTAGTGGTGGCTAATAACAGTGAGCTCATCAGCTCCCCTAGTGGTTAATGACAGTGAGCTCATCAGCTCCCCTAGTGGTAGTGGTGGCTAATAACAGTGAGCTCATCAGCTCCCCTAGTGGTGGCTAATGACAGTGAGCTCATCAGCTCCCCTAGTGGTGGCTAATAACAGTGAGCTCATCAGCTCCCCTAGTGGTGGCTAATGACAGTGAGCTCATCAGCTCCCCTAGTGGTGGCTAATAACAGTGAGCTCATCAGCTCCCCTAGTGGTGGCTAATAACAGTGAGCTCATCAGCTCCCCTAGTGGTGGCTAATAACAGTGAGCTCATCAGCTCCCCTAGTGGTGGCTAATGACAGTGAGCTCATCAGCTCCCCTAGTGGTGGCTAATAACAGTGAGCTCATCAGCTCCCCTAGTGGTGGCTAATGACAGTGAGCTCATCAGCTCCCCTAGTGGTGGCTAATAACAGTGAGCTCATCAGCTCCCCTAGTGGTGGCTAATGACAGTGAGCTCATCAGCTCCCCTAGTGGTGGCTAATAACAGTGAGCTCATCAGCTCCCCTAGTGGTGGCTAATGACAGTGAGCTCATCAGCTCCCCTAGTGGTGGCACCAAGCACTCAGAATGTAGCTCTGTATTAGGAAAACAGAGCTCTAATCCCCATTAAATACCAAAAATACATTTACGCAGAATATTGAACATAAAATTGTCACCTGGACATTTCTGGTGATAACAACCGCTTTTAACAGTATAACTTTACTCTGTATTTTTTTCCAGTTTTTTCCAGGATTAAAGATCAGCAGAACGGTGTATTAATGTGACAGTGTAAAGCTCAGATAAGATAATATTTCCTGTGACCCTTTATCTCATGCCACTGGTATACCAGTCTATGTGCGAGGATGACCTCCGTTGGGTGAGCGCTTCCTCTGTTGGTGCTGACCATATCCTGCAGATACCATTAGATGCTCTGTGTCTTCCACTATGAGATTTGACTTGAGCGGAGTTTCTCAGCCTCCCGTTATCACACAGAACAGCTTATCTGTACCAAGCATCCCCTTAGATTTATGAGTCATATTTACCAAAATAATTTCATATGGTTGCCTTCTAAATTTGTAAGTGTGTCCAGTCGCCAATGCAAAAGAGTCCCAAATACAATAGAGCACTATGGACCCCCAGGGCTGGGTATGACTGATACCACTGCAACCCCTAAGGCCGGCGTCACACTCAGCGTAGGGATATACGGTCCGTATTTAACGGCCGTAATGCGTAGTAATTTTCCCAAAACACTGTTCCGTATTCAATGCGAGGATGCGATTTTTACGGACAAATTTATCCGTATGACTTCCATACGGCGATTTTTTTTGCGCAGGCTTGCAAAATGAACAAATCATGGATCCATCGGCTAAAATATTCCTAAAAACATATACAGTATATATATATATATATATATATATATATATATATGTCAGTGAGATATATATATATATATATATATATATATATATATATATATATATATATATATATATATATATATATATATATATATATATATATATAATTATATTTGATTCAGCGCAAGATAGCATAAAAGCCGGTAATTCAATTGCCGGCTTTTGGTATCTCCTTCCTAAACCCGACATGATACGAGACATGGTTTACATACAGTAAACCATCTAATGTCCCTTTTTTTATTACATATTCCTCTTTACTAATGTAACAAGTGTCTGTGTGTAAAATTTTGAAGCTCTATTAAATTAAAGGGTTAAATCCCGGAAAAAAATTGGCGTGGGCTCCCGCGCAATTTTCTCCGCCAGAGTGGGAAAGCCAGAGACAGAGGGCAGAAATTAATAGCCTAGAGAGGGTCCATGATTATAGGACCCCCCCCCGGCTAAAAACATCTGCTCCCAGCCACCCCACAAAAGGCACATCTGGAAGATGCGCCTATTCTGGCACTTAGCCTCTCTCTTCCCACTCCCGTGGGAGTTCCCACGCTCAAGTTCATATGAGTTCATCCAGCAGAGGGCGCATCACCGCGACTCGAGGTAACTACAGGACATTCCCCTGCATTCCATTCATTCACCAAGTTTTACAGACAGGAGCACAGCTGCTTTAGCAGAGCTCCTGGGTGTAAAATGATTTAACCCCTTCAGATGGATTTACAGTGTGGGACAAGACTGAACGACGGAAGGTATGGGATATTGTTGTTTGTTTTGTTTACATTTATTTCAGGTGACAAGGGTCTTCAGGTGGATTAAGAGTATAATAAAATATTAAAACATCCTGTGTCTTTATTTCATTAAAATACTTTGTAATAATGTGTGTGTGTTTTATTAACCATTTCATACTATTGGATTAATAATGGATAGGTGTCATAATTGACGCCTCTCCATTATTAATCTGGCTTAATGTCACCTTACAATAGCAAGGTGACATTAACCCTTCATTACCCCATATCCCACCGCTACACGGGAGTGGGAAGAGAGAGGCCAAGTGCCAGAATAGGCGCATCTTCCAGATATGCCTTTTCTGGGGTGGCTGGGGGCAGATGTTTTAACCAGGGGGGCTAATAACCATGGACCCTCTCTAGGCTATTAATATCTGCCCTCAGTCACTGGCTTTACCACTCTGGCAGAGAAAAGTGCGCGGGAGCCCACGCCAATTTTTTCCGGGATTTAACCCTTTAATAGCTAGAGCTTCGAAATTTTACACACAGACACTTGTTACATTAGTAACGAGGAATATGTAATAAAAAAGGGCTATGAGATGGTTTACTGTATGTAAACCATGTCTCATATCCTGTCGGGTTTGTGAAGGAGATAGGAAAAGCCGGCAATTGGATTACCGGCTTTTCTGCTATCTAGCGCTGAATGAAATATAAATATATATATATATATGTGTCTCACTGACATACATACATATATATATATATATATATATATATATATATATATATATATATATATATATATATATATATAGTGGCCCGATTCTAACGCATTGGGTATTCTGGTATATGCATGTCCACGTAGTATATTGCCCAGTCACGTTGCATATTGGCCAGCCAAGTAGTATATTGCCCAGCCACGTAGTATAATGCTCCATGCAGTTATGACCCCATAGATGCCCCATATAATGCTCTATGTAGTTCTTTATGTCCCCATAGACGCTCCATACAGCATTGTGCCACATGTAATGCTGGTGCTGCTGCTGCTGCAATAAAAAAATAAAAAAATCACATACTCACCTCTCGTCGCTGCTCCTCAGCGTCCCGTCTCTCCGCACTGACTGTTCAGGCAGAGGGCGGCGCGCACACTAATACGTCATCACGCCCTCTGACCTGCACAGTCAGTGCAAGAGGACGGGAAGACGGAGCGGCGCCCGGCGGATGGAGCGTGGACAGGTGAATATGAAATACTCACCTGCTCCAGACGCTGTCCCATGTTACCGCAGCTGTGATGATGTCGCGGTCACATGACCGTGTCGCGGTCACATGCCCGTGTCGTCACGGCAGGTCCTTCTCGCGCAGGCGTGCAGGACCTGTGATGACGTTGCGGTCACATGACCGTGAAGTCACGGCAGGTCCTTCTCGCGCAGGCGCGCAAGACCTGTGATGACGTCGCGGTCACATGACCGTGACGTCGTGGCAGGTCCTGTTCGCAGACCATCCTTCCACCGGAACCTGCCTGGAGCGTCGCGAGGAGCTGGAAAAGTGAGTATATAATGATTTTTTATTTTTTTAAATTATTTTTACCATTAGATGTTTTTATAATTGACGCTGCATAGGCAGCATCAATAGTAAAAACTTGGTCACACAGGGTTAATAGCGGCGGTAATGGAGTGAATTACCCGCGGCATAACGCGGTCCGTTACCGCCGGCATTAACCCTGTGTGAGCGGTGACTGTGGGGAGTATGGAGCGGGCGCTGGTCAGTGACTGCAGGGGAGGAGGGAGGGACTAATCGGACTGTGGCCATCTTTGATTGGTCGCGGCAGCCATGACAGGCAGCTGCCGAGACCAATCAGCGAATTGGATTCCATGACAGACAGAGGCCACGACCAATGAATATCCGTGACAGACAGACAGAAGGACAGACGGAAGTAACCCTTAGACAATTATATAGTAGATATATATACCTATTCTACGTGTAGACATTTATTCTACCTATTCTATTCTATCCTGTCAGTGTGATTTACTGTACACCGCACTGAATTGCCGACTTTTCTAGAGAACACCGCTGCGTATTTCTCGCAAGTCACACGCATGGTCCGTGTGTAATCCGTAATTTTCTCGCCCCCATAGACTTTCATTGGCGGATTTTTTGCTCAATACGGTGACAAACACAGCATCCTGCGATTTTCTACGGCCATACAAGACCGTATAATACGGATCAGTAAAATACGGCAGATAGGAGCTGGGCCATAGAGAATCATTGTACCGTGTGCAATGTGTATTTTCTGCACCTCTTAAACGTCCGTAAAACTCGCTAGTGTGACGCCGGCCTTAGGCATACTTGACAATTATCCAATTGTCAAGTATGCCTTAGGGATAAAAAAAATCAGTGTGAACACATGCTAACTTAAAGGGGTATTCCCATCTCCAAGATCCTATTCCAATATGTAGTTGGTGTAATAATAATAATAATAATAAAAATAATAATAGCAAATACATCCAATTAAAATTGTAGTAGTTTTTCTGATTCACTATGTCTCTTTCCTCATGTGCAGGGCATTGCAGGACCTTAGGTATCCATGGTTACAACTACTGATATAGTGACAGTTAGCTAGTTGCTAGTGGTTGTAACCATGGATACCCAGGGTCATGCAATGCCTGCACAGCCTGCACATGAGGAAAGAGATATAGCAAATCAGAAAAACAACTACATTTTTAATTAGAGGTATTTGCTGATATTATCATTATTACACCAGCTGCATATTGGGATAGGATCTTGGAGATGGGAATATCCCTTTAAACTCTTTTTTGGAGCAGAAACTCACCAAATCTCCTTTATAAAAATTTCTAAAAACTAAGTGATTTGAGATTAAGATTTAACATAGCCATGAAGCACATTATTGATTGCTACATGTGTAGAGCATCAGAACCACCGTCAGTATATGAATGTGGTGCCAGAACCACCGTCATTACATGAATGCAGCACCAGAACCACGGTCAGTACATGTGTACAGCACCAAGCATAGTGCAGCAATTAAATGTAATGTCAGGTCAGCCACAGATATAATATATTGCATAAACCTACAATTCCCAGTATCTCCCTAATAATGGTAAGGAGATACTGGAAGCTGTTAACAGCCATTGTCAGACTGTGGACCCTACAGGAACCACAGTACTGATGACACGCAGTCAGTATCACAAATAAGCTTTTACACCCAGCTACCTTATAGGTGACATCTTCTCTGCTTGGAGTCATTCCCATTCCTTTTGTCTCCATGTAGTACACATGCCATGAGGAGATTCCATGCCCATAGCTCATATCTGCAGAGTTCCCTTTTTTCCATCTTCAGAAGACATAGTGCCCTTAAAAATAAAAGTATCATTATCCTGCCCCATAAATAAAAATATTTCCCAAGCTGCGTTCCTGAATAATTGTCTCTCATTGTGCTACCTGCACAAAATATCCCCCCCACACTGCCCCTCTCCATAATGTCCCCCACACAGTCCTTCTCCAAAATACCCCCCACACTGCCCCTCACCATAATGTTCCCCACACAGTCCTTCCCCAAAATACCCCCCCACACTGCCCCTCACCATAATGTTCCCCACACAGTCCTTCCCCAAAATACCCCCCACACTGCCCCTCACCATAATGTTCCCCACACAGTCCTTCCCCAAAATACCCCCCCACACTGCCCCTCTCCATAATGTCCCCCACACAGTCCTTCTCCAAAATATCCCGCCACACTGCCCCTCTCCATAATGTCCCCCACACAGTCCTACTCCAAAATACCCCCCCACACTGCCCCTCTCCATAATATCCCCCACACAGTCCTTCCCCAAAATGCCCCTCTCATAATGTCCCCCACACAGTCCTTCTCCAAAATACCCCCCCACACTGCCCCTCACACAGTCCTTCCCCAAAATGCCCCTCTCATAATGTCCCCCACACAGTCCTTCTCCAAAATATCCCCCCACACTGCCCCTCTCCATAATATCCCCTACACAGTCCTCCAAAATACCCCCCCACACTGCCCCTCTCCATAATGTCCCCCACACAGTCCTTCCCCAAAATATTTCCCCCCACACTGCCCCTTTCCATAATCTAACCCTGTCCATAACGTCCCCCACTGTCCTTCTCCAAAATCCCCCCCACACTGTCTCTCTAAATAATTGTTCTCCCACATTGAGCCTCAACATATTATCCTCCACAGTGTCTCTCCATAATAATCCCCCCCACACACAAACCCTCTCCAAAATATCCCTGCAAACTGCCCTGTTTATAATAGTCCCCCCATTCCACTGCACCTTGCTATAGTGTGCCTCCTTTCACAATCATCCCCCACCCCTTTCTCTTGCTTTGAAACAGATACACCTCCCCTCCCCCCCTCATCTAGAAGGAGTACACATTTCATCTTCCGCTACTCCTTGGAGCCCTCACCGTGGCCTGCGGTCTCAGCTGCCTTTGCTGCTTCGGCACCGTTGTGCTGACCGTATCACGCCGCTACCCACCGGAGCTGACGAGTGCTCCTAGACCCCAGTTCCGCTCCACAATGTTGAAATGTATTTGCTTCTTTCGTGAATACATTTGAGTATAGGAAGATGGGTGCGGCGTCTCGCGGACAGCTCCTCAGGCTGCACAACATCCCGCCCTAGCCAGTCCAGGTATTTGATTTTGTTGTTCTCGATCACACCTGATGGATCTAATGAAACCCTTCATCAGTTACATCAGACATGCATAGACAACACCGGATTTACAAAAGTGTGCTCTTCTATTCAGTGGGGGTGAATAATTGTGAGACTGCAGTAGTTTGGAAAAAAATCCTGTTATATTAGTTGTGTTGAGTTTTTCATATGGTCCTTGTTGCCTTGGTTTATTACAAGCAGAAAATATGGCTGTAAACTTTGCTAAGAAACAGAATTTGCAATGGGGGTTGCTTAATTTTGATTGCAATTGTATATTGTGTAGTTAGAGGCTGGTCTAACGCACTTGGTGCCCAAAGCGAGGATTTCAGAATATGTCCTCTCCCCTGCTGCTTTCGCGCTAGTATCTGCTGATTCCCTTTGCTGGGAAGTTTTAAATCGCTATGTCGCTCAACCTTCCGTCTCGTACTCTCAGGTTTTAGACTTCGTATCCAATTGCCAGTTCAAGATTTTTTTTTTTATTAAGTACAAACTCGCCATCCCATCAGTAGCACTTTAGGCAGCTGCCTCCGCCGCCCAGCCCTTTTCCTGACCCCTATGTACACCTACACCCCTGTGTGACAATCCACCACCACCCACCATTGTTTTCACCACGCGTGAGACACATCTGCACCTCTTGTCATGCAGTCCCAGGTAATCACTACCAACGTACGATCTCGCATATTTTTATTGTTGTGGCCAAGCCCAAGGAGCGGGACTGTACAGCATACCATAAATACCGATGTAATATGCTTCACAGGTCTGGATAAAATCAGCCCATGACATTCATACAAATCACAAAGATAAATCTCACTGGTAAATGATCAGTAATTGGTGTTGTAGGTCACATACAGGAATCTATGTTCTACAAGCTCCAAAAATCACTTCCATCCTTTCTATTTAAACAGAAAGATCTGATTAGAAAAATCTCTTCTTTCTATTTGCAGACAAGATTTCCACCCAACATATATTACAAGTTGTTTACTCACCGGCCAATTGTGGATATGTGCGCCAATAGCCCCAAGGATTACACCAAGCAATCGGTGAAACGACTGCTGCCTGGACAAATCCACCGTCACGGGGCGATCCTCGAACAAGACCACAGTGGGTGGTACGCCAGAGTGGAGAACAACGGGTGGAGACTCCTGACACTCAGGGTCAGTGACTAGAGTGGGATCGTGCTTTCTTAGGGAGGTTTCAGGCTGTGATCTGACCACAATGCATGGACTGGCCGTCAGTTCCACCTCTGTGTGGACATAGCCTAGGAAACCGCTACACATTAGATGAATGTTGTCCAAATCAACCAATTCCGTTAGGTCTGTGCATCCTAATGTGTCTAGAAACGTCCCAAATATTTCATTACTGACAGACATCGGAGGAAAGAAGGATCAAGCATGTTGGATCCAAACATGCCTGATCCTTTGTTCTCATAAGAGATTAGCTACTGTAAGGTGTCGGGCAGCAGTTTACTCCCTTCTCTCCATTGAGGACACATATGTTCAGCTGAACATGCATATGGCGTGTATTAAAAGAAAAATGAAGCTCTCATTAAACTATATTGATGGAAAAATAAAAAAAACATTATTGCACTCTGTATGTGTCAAAGCACTTTTTATAGATTTTTTTAGTAATATTATTATTATTACTTATTTATATAGCACCATTGATTCCATGGTACATGAGAAGGGGTTACATACAAATTACAGATATCACTTACAGTAAGCAAACTAACAATTACAGACTGATACAGGGGGCGAGGACCCTGCCCTTGCCGGCTTACATTCTGCAGAGTGGTGGGGAAGGAGGCAGTAGGTCGGGGGTTGCAGGAGCTCCGGTTTGGTGAGGCGGTAGCTCCGCTATTGGTGGGGAGGCAGCGCGGTCAGTGCAGGCTGTGGGTTTTCAGGTTCCGTCTGAAGGATCCAAATGTGGCTGATAGTCGGACTTGTTGGGGCAAAGAATTCCAAAGGATGGGGGATATTTAGGAGAAGTCTTGGTGGCAGTTGGGTGAGGAGCAAATAAGTGTGGAGGAGAAGAGGAGGTCTTGGGAGGACCGGAGATTACATGAGGGAAGATATCGGGAGATTAGCTCAGAGATATATGGAGGAGACAGGTTACGGCTGATCTCCATCAACACATTGTCACTATGTCCTCTATCCTATCTCCTCAGCTCTCTAACAGTTTAGATGACGTGACTCTGGCGGATAATAAGAGGAGGATACCGTTCAGCCACAGCAAACTGCGGAGAAAACAGGAGGTTCTAGAAAAGCAGAAGAAAAGGAAAATTGAATGGATGAGAAAGATGTAAGTAGATAGCCGAGCATTAACATTGTCTTAATCCCTTCACGACATTTGACGTAAGTTTACGTCATGGTCGGAAAGGGATTCCCGCAAATGATTTACGTCATGCAGGCACAAAAGCAGTACCCACGCGATCGCCGCTGGGAGCTCGGCTTAAGTTATAGCCAAGACTCGACTGTCATGGCCAGGAGCAGCCCATGAACCCCCGGGCCATTTAACGCCCTAAATTCTGCTATCGATATTGATCATGATACTTAGGAGGCTGGGAGAGGGAGCCCGATCGCGAGGGCCCCATAGTTACTATGGAAACCAGAGGTTGGGTCTGCCAGGTACGGCAAGCCTGTTAGACCATTAGTCTGATCTAACGGATCAGACTAATAAAAGTTAAAGTCGTATAGAGAGGCTAATAAAAAGTTTTAAAAATATTTAAAGAAAATTATAAAATATATAAACAAAAAATAATTACAAAAATATAAACAAAATCAGTATACATATTTGGTATCGCCGCGTCTGAACGAACAGACCTATAAAACTGTCACAATAGTTAACCCCTTCACTGAATTACGTAAAAGATAAATAAAGAATTTTGCAAAAAAAAAAAAAAGATGCTCTTTCATCATACCACCCAAAAAAGTGGAATAAAACGCGATCAAAAAGTCGAATGTAAATAAAAATGGTATTGCTGAATACGTCATCTTGTCCCGCAAAAAACAAGCTGCCATACAGCTCCATCAGCAGACAAATAAAGTTATAGCTCTCAGAATAAAGTGATGCACAAATATATATATTTTTTATAAAATATTTTTTGTGTAAAAGCGCCAAAACATAAAAAAAATGATATAACTATGGTATCTCTGTAATCGTAGTGACTTGAATACTAAAACTGCCTTATCAATTAAAAAAAAACTCACAGACCACAGAAAAAAATATTTTACGCTCTAAAAATATAACTTTTATTAAATTCTGTGAATAAAATTCAACCATAGATAATATTTACAGATGAAGAGAAATGGACATACTGAAAAACATGAAAAAGCACACTGTGTGTTGAAGCTGTATTAAAAGACGCATAAGTCTATTCAATAACGTGTAGGGCCAACAGGGCCCATATTAACCCCTCAATGATACAAGTGTGTAACTATATGGTAAGGCTAGTTTCACATTTGCATTTAAAGACGCAGCGTTTACAACGCAAACGCAGGTGGTGAAAAAAACGCATGTAAACGCGTGCAAACGCTGCGTTTTTTAGACGCATGTGTTTTCTCATGCGGTAAGAAAACGTGGCGTTTTGACGCGTTTACATGCGTTTTTTCCTGCGTTTGCGTTTTTGAAACGCATGCTGAGAAGTGTGTGACAGCTGCCAATCATCAAAATCATCTAGAAAACCCACTATAAATAGAAATGGCTAGGGTTGGGGTTAGGGGTAGGGTTAGGGTTAGGATCCCCAGGGTTAGGATCCGGGTTAGGATCCCTAGGGTTAGGGGTAAGGGTAGGGTTAGGGTTTGGATCCCTTTATCACCTTGATGGTGGGGGTTGGCTTATCAGTGTGTATTCTTGTTTTTTTCTATTGAAACGCATGCGTTTAAAACGCAACCAAACGCATGTGCTTAAAAACGCATGCGTTTACATAGACAGCAATACGTTTTTTGCGGCAAAAAAACGCCTCTAGAAGTTACTACATGTTGCATTTCTGCAACAAAACGCAAGCATAGAAACGACGCATGCGTCGTCAAACGCGGCAAATGCATAAAAAAAACGCATGCCTTTTTAATGTTAAATATAGGGAAAAAACCGCATGCGTTTTTTTGCGCTAAAACGCAGCGGCAAAAAAACGCAAATGTGAAACCAGCCTAATTCAGATATCAAATAGAGTACTTTCTCAAAGCTATACCTAATTGCCCCTATTAGGCTCTATTCTTACCTTTCCTAACAGCGTAGGTTAATCAGTTTTACCACACGCAGAATGGCATTAAAAAAAAAGAAAAGAAAAGAAATTACAGAATTGCTGGTTTTAGTTCATTCTGACTCACAAAAGTCAGAATAGAAAGCGATCAAAGATGTTACGTGCCCAAAAAGGTATAATAAAAACATCAACTCGTCCTGCAAAAAACAAGCTCTCTCATGACTGTCAGCCAAAATATGGAAAAATTATAGCTCTCAAAATATAGCGATACAAAACGTTTCTTAGTGTGTGACAGCAGCCAAACAATAAAAAATATAAATCTGGTATCGCTGTAATCGCATCAACCCGAAGAATAAAGTAGTCTAATCACTTATACGGCATGCGGAACGATGTAAAAAATAAATAAAACCAATTCTTCACCTGCTGTTGATTTTTTTTATTCTGCCTCGAAAAGATCGCAGTAAGGCCTGGCTCACATTTATCCTGCGCTCTACGCTGAGCACTTACACCAGGGTTTCCATGTAAATCTCTGAAATACGTGATTCAGACGGAACCCCCTGCGGAAGATTCCCTATAATGAGGCAGATGGAGGCACCGTGGACGCCTTCTGACCTGTGATCCAGCGGTGTCCGTCTTTTTAGGATTGCCTAAAAGTGCAGTCGACCATAGTTTTGTGCACTTCTGAAAAGGACACCGCTGAACAGAGGCCAGACGGAGTCCAGAGTAACTCTGCTGCCTCATTATAGTGAATGGATCCGTTGGAGGTTTCATCTGTCACATTACTTAGAGATTTAGATGGAAACCCCGATGTAAGTGCTCAGTGTAGAGTGCCGGATAAATGTGATCCTAAATATTATGTCAAATGTTCCCAACAAAAGCTTAATCTCAGTCCACAATAAAAGCCCCCACGCAGGTCCGTCAGCTGTTAATGGAAATATAGGGGGCTTCCACGTTACTGGTTGCACAAAGGCTTTGGAAAAGCAAAATGGCTGGTTTGCAAAAAAACTTCTGCGTTAAATTAATCTGCGGCAGCGCTGCACTGCACTGTACTGTCCTGTCCTGACTGGCTGATCTATGGAGACTTCTTGTCCCATCCAGCAGGCACTGCTGCCTCCCTGACTTGATCCTGGTGATAGTGTGATCATAGCTTTTTCAGATATACTATCTGCTGGACGTTCTCCTCCCAGTATGAAACGCTGATATTCCAGTGCTGTAATAATTTATAAATGGCGGTATGCTTAGTGTTTTCTCTCTCTGATATGGCCTCATCAGGTATTATGAAGGAAGTTTGCATGCACAGACTACAGAGCCCAACACAGCTGTACTGGTCCAACGAGCCACGGAAGGAGTCCTGAAGTCTGTGGAGCAGCACGGAGCTCAGGCTGTCCTGGACTGGGAGGTGGACGAACTACTCAACTGGACTAATGCCCTGAACTATGATGAGTAAGTAAAGCTTAAAAGTAGGAATGTTTTAAAAAATAAAAGTGAGGTTTTTTTAAAACAATAAATTAACAAAATGCAAAGTGAATGAGCAAAAGTATAAAATCAATATTTGGTGTCACCGTCCTTTACCTTCAAAACAGCTTCAATTCTTTTAGGAACGCTTGCATAAAGTCATGGATATTGTAGGATTATAGTCCAGTGTAAATAATTGTACCTGACAGGTGATAATTATCATCGGTTTCATATGTAGGTTGTAACAGTCATTAACTGAAACAGAAATAGTTGTGTGGGATTCCTAAAACTGGGTGAGTAACAGCCAAACTTTACTACAAAGGTGAAGATTCTAGAAGAGAGTTTTATGTTGTATATTACGGCGTGACTGAGCACAGTGGCAAGACATTAATGTTGTTATACTGCATCAGCAAAGTCTCTCCTAAGTAAAGATTTCCAAGTTCTATTGAAGAAGCACCAAGAAATGGCAACGTTCAGGACTGTAGACGCAGTGGTCGGCCATGGAAACCTAGTGCAGCAGATGAGAGAAACATCACGCTTTCTTCCCTTTAAAATTGGAAGATGTCCAGCAGTGCCATCAGCTCAGAACTGGAAGCAACCAGTGGGACCTAGCTACACCCATCTACTGTTCTCAGATGTCTGGCCTGAAGTTGTCTTCAAGGAAGAATTGCAGCCATTCCTTCAGCATGGAAAAAAATCCAAGTGTTTCAACTATACCTTGAAATATAGGAACTGGGAGAAAGAAAAATGGCATCAGGAGCTCTGGATTGAGCCAAAATGTGAAATATTTTGCTGTAACACAAAGCAGTTTGTCTCGAAAGAGCTGGAGAGTGGTATAATAATGAGGGTCTGCAGGCAGCAGTGAACCATTGGGTAGGGTCCTTACAAGTTTGGGGAATGAATTTCAGCAAATGGAGTTGGCGATTTGGTCAGGATTAATGGTGTCCTCGAAGCTGAGATATACAAGAAGATACTTATACATCATGGAGGCGTCTGATTGGCTTCAAATTTATTCTACAGAAGGACAATGACCCCAAATTCACAGCCAATGTCATTAGCCTCTTTCCAACATATAACATAGGTCACCTCCCTCCCTTGATGAGGGCTCTGGCACTGAGCCTGCATCTTTTCTGACATATGACAGCTGACTTGATCACTTGTCATGTACCCCTAACACCCGAGGGTGGAATTGCGATCCACCCACGTCTGTTTACATGTTAATGCTGCTGTCAATCTCTGACAGCAGCATTTAACTCACATCGCAGTAACAGAAGACAAACCAGCACCACTTTGACACCTGTGGCTATGTAGTTTAGCTGACAGTGATTCCACCATGCCCCTGGATGACCGGGTGCAGACCATGAGGAAAGCTATGCAAATAATGTCCAAAAAAGATAAAAGGTTGCACTCACTGGTATTAAATGACAACTTCCTTTATTGGTACACTTAATTAAAACATGACCACGGGAAGGTACTCACGAGAAACTCTCTGGATTACGGCCATTTTGCACCTCCTAAGCTTCAACGGGTCATTTAACGCAAGCTTAACGGATGCGTGTCAAAAAAAACCACCGATCAGCGCCCCTGTCACATGATCACTGGGCGCCGATGGGTTAGCATAACAGGCGGGGGTCTGCAGAAGGCCCAAGTGACTGTCATTGCAGATCTCATATGTAGATGATGATTTCTTGAGGTTCAGGGTTGAAGACTATGGAGACTATTGAAGTCAGTAAAAAGTGTACAAAAAAAAAACGTTTTAACCCCTATACAACCTTGTACTTAACGACCTTGGACATATGGGTACGTCATATCTTTCATGCGACACTGCAACCATATCAAATAAATTTTACCACTATCGTGAAGTACAATATGTCACGAAAGAACAGTCTCAGAATCAGTGGGATCCATTGAAGCATTCCACTGGTCAGAATTATAAAATTTGCCCAGGCCAGGAAGGTGCAAACAGACTTTGATAAAGGGGTTAAAAAATATTTAAAAAATGTCAAAGTTCAAATCACCCCCCTTTTGCCCCATTCAATAGAAAGTAAAACTATTTTAAAAAATACACATTTGGCATCGCTGCATTCGGAAACGCCCGATCTACCATAATATAAAAAGAATTAATCCAATTGGTAAATGGCTGTACGAGAAAAAAAAATAAACCCCCCAAATTATGTTTTTGTTATAGGTCTGTGAGAGCCAGAAATCTTGCATGTTTTTAGGTGACCAAATACTTATTTTCCACCATAATTTGCAAAATAAATCTTGCCAAATCAGACAAGGTGATTTTCTGGATTTGTTTTCTCATTTTGACTCTCAGGCTGTGTGCACACGTAGCATATTTTTCGCGTTTTTTTTCGCTATAAAAACGCTATAAAACCGCGAAAAAAACGCTACCATTAAGCATCCTATGTAACAGAATGCATTCCGCATTTTTTGTGCACATGCTGCATTTTTTTCCTGAGCGGAATCGCAATCCAGAAAAAAACGCAGCATGTTCATTAAAATTGCGGAATCGCGGCGATTCTGCAGCCATAGGAGTGCATTGATCTGCTTACTTCCCGCACGGGGCTGTGCACACCATGCGGGAAGCAAGCAGATTATATGCGGTTGGTACCCAGGGTGGAGGAGAGGAGACTCTCCTCCACGCACTGGGCACCATATAATTGGTCAAAAATAAAAGAATTAAAATAAAAAATAGCGATATACTCACCTTCGATGTCCCCCGCAGTCTTCCGGCCTCTCCCCTGCACGCTGCCGCTTTGGTTCCTATAGCTGCTGGGCGGTGAAGGACCTGCGATGACGTCACGGTCTTGTGATTGGTCGCAAGACCGCATGTGACCGGTCACATGACCATTCACAACCGTGACGTCATCACAGGCCCTTCACCACACAACAGCTATAGGAACGGACGCCGCTGAGGTCTGCAGGTGAGTATAACCATGTTTTTTATTTTTTTTATTATTTTTAAACATTCTATCTTTTACTATAGATGCGGCATAGGCAGCATCTATAGTAAAAAGATGGTCACACTTGTCAAACGCTATGTTTGACAAGTGTGACCAACCTGTCAGTCAGTTTTCCAAGCGATGCTACAGATCACTTGGAAAACTCTAGCATTCTGTAAGCTAATTATGCTTGCAAAACGCTAGTTTTCTGCGGGTATATGCATGCTAATTCTGCATGCGATATACCCGCGGCAGGAGGCGCAGAATTGCCACGGAAATTTCCGCGGCAATTCTGCAACGTGTGAACTTAGCCTTACAGTTGTGGTCTACCTATGATGTCAATTACAGGCCTCTCTTATCTTTTAAGTGGGAGAACTTGCACAATTGGTGGCTAACTAAATACTTTTTTTCCCCACTGTAAATCAATAGTCTGTCTACGCAATAAGCGTGTGGGATCCTCTAGAGCAGGGGTCTCAAACACATGGCCCGTGGCCTCATGTGGACCCTCAGGCTGTTTTGTGCAGCTTGCATGCACGTGAGCTGCTATAATGATGTGGCCTGGTCCAGGGGTCACTGACACCAGTGCTTCATTCAGCTTGTATTCAACACCCACCGTGTACATCATGTATAAATTTAAAAAACACTGTGTGGACTCCCATGTAATTTTCATAGCCAGCAGAGGGAATGCCGACCGCTGGAGGCTGATTTTAATAATCTGGGAAATGGGCCAATATCCCAAAAGGTTCCCAGGCTATTAATAACAGCTCACAGCTGTTTGCTTAGCCTTTACTGGTTAGTTGGAGGGACCCCAGAAAAAAAATGACGTAGGATCCCCTTATAATTTCTAACCAGCAACGTTTAAACAGACAGCTGTGGGCTGATATAAATAGCTGGGGAAGGGGCCAGGGATATTAGCCCCCTTCCAAGGCTAAGAACATCACCCCTCAGCCGCCCTAGAAATGGCGCAACTCCCATCATGGTCACACTGATCTTGGGGAGACCAGGCAACAGTGATGAGAGCTGTCTTCAGCATCCGGTGCCTAGGAGCAGTGCAAACTATACCACTTCCTCCCAGGCGCCGGTACATGTCACACTGATGATACACTGATGTCATCAGTGTGCACGTGTGCGGGACTTTTTGCGGCCCGTGCTGCTGTTAAAAACCAGATGTGTCAGCGTGTTTTGCCCACGGACACACCGTTCGTGGAAACACACTGACGTGCACATACAATTGAATAGGTCTATATGTGTGTGTCTCTGGTACGTGTGGAAACTGTCACCACACGTACTGGACTCAGTGATCTGTGAAGGAGGCCTAATCCATACACTTAATGTCATTTAAAACAAATGAGCAAGTCAAAAGTGTTAAAAAAAATGCTCTAAAGGTGTATAGAAAAAAAAATGGTATTGTCACGATCCCAACGGGATGATAAAGGGGAGAGGAAGGCCGTACCGATAAGGAATGAGGGCTGGGACACCTCCTGAGCTACAACTTGAGCTTGTCCCTGCAATCCCCTAATGCCGTAAGTGGGTCCTTCCCCCCGCCGCCATCACAAACATCGTCCCTCACTGTCACCTCGCATTGCTCTGGCTAGTGCACTGGCCGGCAAGGCCTCTAGCCTCACCACTGTAGATGGTAAAAACACAAGGGGTGGTGACAAGCACGAGACAGACAAGGTAAAAAATACAAAACTTAGCTTCCAGACTCTGCTGCCAAGCTTCACACCACAGAGGACATGGAAACAGAACCCCACACTCCAGAAGTAGCTGATACAGCGCTGACACCTGACAGCTGCAAAGGCACAGCTGGTCTCCATAAAATAACTCTATCACCAACAGCTGATGCATCAGGTGACTATTTAAAAGATGGTGGGAGTGGTCACCACCCACATCAGCTGACCTAGAAACTCAGCAAGCTGCAGTACTGCCAGCAAGGAAAAATGACATTAACCCCTGCTGGCCTGAAAGGAAAAAAGCTACATTTAAACTATAGTGGAACCAGAGCTGCCATGAATCCAACAATGGATCATGACAGGTATCACTAAAAATGTCATCTCATCCTGCAAAGAATGTTATGAGACCCCTGCTTTAGAGTAAATGAAATTATGGTCTTCCCTCCCCGCAAACCCTCTTGTTCAATATAATTTACGTTTTCAACAACCCTTTTAGGACTGCCTAGTTCCAATGTATTGCCATTGCTCACACCCTCCCACACTTTTCTTAGGACATAACCACATGGTCCAGCTGCCGTACTCAGCCATGACTACCTGCATTGGTTAATGGCTGTATGATGTACTGTAAAATTGCACCACAACGGATGGGCAGGGTTAATGCTGCATGCAGCTATCAGACTGTGCGGACTTTCCCATAAGTCAGTCAGTTTGAGAGACTGATATAGGCAGGTTTTAAATTGGCTGCACCTATCAATATGAGGGCACCACTAAGTCGTGACACTGGCCTTTATTTCAGTGCTGTGTCACTTACTAGGCTTCTTGCTGTAGTTTTAGCTGCTGTGACTCTGCAAGTCTTCTCATTTATGAGCTGCGTCCAACCTGCCCCCACCGCTGATTGGCAGCTTTCTTCATATGCTCAGTGTAAGCAGAAAACTGCCGATCAATAGTATGGGTATGGTTACAGCCATCGCATCATTGATAGGACTGAGAGATCTGCAGCAGATAAAGCTGTGATTGTATCAAAACTACAGCAAGCAGCCCTGTAAGTGACCCAATGCTTTTACAGGTTTTACACTGGATGGATACACTGCAGATTTTCCAATCCAGATTCTCTGTCTGGAAACTCCAGCATGAGACAGAACCAGCAAAATGGAGTTTACCAAATCTCATCCATAGCTGCAAGGAGAAATCTGTAGGAAGTCAATATATACGCTGCAGATCTTATCATTGCAATGCATACAGTGACATCTGCAGCAATATCTATGACAAATCTACATATGAATTATGAATCCACAGATTCTTTGCAAAATCTTGGTAGAATTATTTCCCCTGTATGTCTCCTGTGGATATATAATTAATATGAAAGCTTCATGTCTTGGTCCGGAGACCTCCGACAAACAGTTAATGTTGCCAGAAGCCTGTAGTAATACGTGTGACCAGGAAAATGAACGACTGCTGATGTTTTCTATGTAAGAACTGGCTCTTACCTCGTGCCAATACTGCTAAAGGAAAGAGGCGCCAGTCCTCAGCCCAGTGTCAGCCCGGACAAGAAGATCTGTGATTCTTCATCTATTCGTCATCACCATACACGTCAGCGTCTGCTTTATCATATTTTATGGTTTTCTATTACAATTGACAATGAAAATATACAGGATGTAGGAGAATAGATGTAAAAAAATGATAGAATATATACTAATGTGGCGTTTATGTTGCTGGGAGTATCCCTGTGGTTCTCAGGCTGCAGTATCCCCCTGGCATATAGATCTCACCCTGTAGACTGCTGCATATTAGCTCTCCGGTAGTGCGGCCCCCTATTACTGTAGCCCCCCTCTGTATGATGTTTGTAATTCACTTTAACAGCTGACAATGAGTTGAGAATTTAAGTTGCTGTGCCAGAAAGCGAGAAATAATCGGAGCCCTGGGAGTCGGCGCTGCGGCAATAAACAGAATATACTCTTAGAAAAGCTTGTTAGCAAAGGAAAAACCCATGAGAACATCTGTGTTTACTCTGTACAGGATCCGACATTACCCAGTTATGGGCCTGAAAGCAAATTCTGCGTCTTAGCGTTACACTAAATCCTGCAAATATTGCAGACTCTCATATGTCATGCCTCGTGCAGGGTCCCTGCTTTACACCCGCACATGGATGTGTTTACAGCACGCACCTGTTCATAACGGACCAGCAACTTCTGAAGTTTCCCTCTAAATACAGAATATAATTTCCTTTAGGCTGCATTTATAAGTACACATAGTACTAAGGGGGGTCAACCTGCAATGTCAATGCTGGGTTTTAGGCCGGTTTCACACGTCAGTGGCTCCGGTACGTGAGGTGACAGTTTCCTCACGTACCGGAGCCACTGACACACGTAGACCCATAAAAATCAATGCATCTGTGCAGATGTCATTGATTTTTTGCGGACCGTGTCTCCGTGTGCCAAACACGGAGACATGTCAGTGTTCGTGGGAGCGATCGTATTACACGGACCCATTAAAGTCAATGGGTCCGTGTAAAACACGGACCACACACGGACCTTCTCCGTGTGCAGTCCGTGTGGCATGCAGGAGACAGCGCTACAGTAAGCGCTGTCCCCCCACATGGTGCTGAAGCCGCGATTCATATCTTCCCTGCAGCAGCGTTTGCTGCATAGAAGATATGAATAATAGTGTTTAAAATAAAGATCTATCTGTCCGCCGCCCTCCCACCCCCTGTGCGCCCCCCCGCTGTTCTGAAAATACTCACCCGCTTCCCTCGTTGGCTGTCGATGCTTCCTGGTCTGGCCGCCCCTTCTACTGTATGCGGTCACGTGGGGCCGCAGATTAGAGTCATGAATATGTGGCTCCACCTCCCATAGGGAGTCTATTCATGACTGTAAATGAGCGGCCCCACGTGACCGCATACAGGAGAAGATGGGGCCAGACCAGGAAGCAGCGACAGCCAACGAGGGAGCGGTGAGTATTTTCAGAACAGCGGGGGGGGGCGCACAAGGGGTGGGAGGGCGGCGGACAGATAGATCTTTATTTTAAACACTATTATTCATATCTTCTATGCAGGAAACGCTGCTGCACAGAAGATATGAATCGCGGCTTCAGCACGATGCAGTGTACCACACGCGTGGGTACCACACGCTCCGTGTGGTACCCACTCGGCACACGGGTGGCACACGTGTGCCGCACGTATGGCCTACGTGAGCTCACGGACACGGATAACTCCGGTACCGATTTTTTCCAGTACTGGAATTATCTGGACGTGTGGGACAGCCCTTAATGTGAGCATCTGAACAGTTGGCGGGACATATCTCCACCCCTGGGCATGGTTGGACTGTAACCCAAGCGGGCAAACCAGCACTATTGTATGGACTCTTTACTTTATGCTTTACTTTATGCCAGACAAGGGCTGTAGTTATGTTTTGCTGTGATGCTCTTTATGTGGAGTTCAATAAAATCCAGCCGGACTTTTAAGTAGAAAAATTTCTTGTGATACCTCATCCCGCTCCAAGTGAGTAACATTGTTACTTTTGGTGTAGCAGCCAATCAGTGATGTGGGCGGGGTTATACACAGCTCAGCATTCCGAGCTCTGCTAGATCTGCAGCAGAGAAAACTGATTCTATCACAATTGCGGCACACAGTAAACTAAGTGACACATCACTGGAATCCCTACATCATGCTGCTGTCAGATTACATAGCAAAAACCTGCATTGAGATTCCCTTTGAAAAAATGCAAATGATGAATCAAAGTTTTAGAATGTTATGTGTTTCACTCTAAAAGGGGTGTGTTTGAAGGAAGCCTTTATGTCATGTCTAGGTATGATGAAGGGTTAAACAGCAGAGGACAACCACTGGGCAGCTTTTGGTGCCACCATTACTCTTGCGAAGCGATGATGCATTCTAGTCCTGATCTGCAGCTGAGAACAGGGATTTTATCATCGGTGTAATTTTGTCTATTTCCTTTGAAGGTATATTAGCGGCTGGAAAGCAATAGGAACAAGTAAATCATCCTGCGCATTCAAAGGTAAGCGTCTGACCTCCGAATCTATCGGTGCCAGTGCAACTGGGAAGCTCTTTATACCGCATGATTTGTGGTCATTATAACCCGACAAAATAATCAGTAAAATGCGTCATGGCAGCAACTGCGGGGGAGGACGGCCCTCAAATCGTAGCCCCAGATTGTGAGCAAGGATTGCATTCTCAGCACAAAGCATCCTGGCAGATACATCCATACATAACAAGGGGCTTTTCACAGAAATACATAAGGTAGAGCAACAAGATGACAAATAGACATAGATGGCTATCTACACTTTATGAAGAACTTATTGGATCACACGTTTCAATCACTGAATTCAGGATTTTCACTCAGTCCCATCGCCCCCGGTGTATAATCTCCATTCCCTCGCCATGCCGTCTGCCTTTATTAACTTGTGACAGAATGGCTGGTGGTAAACTGCTCACTGATACCAGCATAAGCTTGTAATAGGAGCCACTGGGGTAACAAGTTCATTTTTGACATTTCTTCCACCTAAATCTTGCTTCATCACCTGTGAGTGATACTGAAAAGTTGAAAGAACCACAGTAACTCAGCCCCAATGTGGAGACCATGTAAGGTTACACCGGGTAACCGAGTGCTGAGGAGCAGAGGCAGAAAAGTCACCAACGCTCTGCTGACTCCATAACTGCAGAGTTCAGACCTCCTCTGGTATTAACATCAGCACAAAAACTGTGAGCTTCATAATGTGGGTTTCCATGGCCAAGAAGCTGCATGCAGCCTTACATCACCAAGCACAATGAAAAGTGTCAGATAGAATGGTGTAAAGCTGCCGACACTGGACTCTGGAGCAGAGGAAACGTTCTGTAGAGTGAAGGATCACTCTTCTCTCTGGCTTTTGGGTTTGGTGAATGCCAGGAGATCATTCCCCATCTGACTTCAATGAGCCAACTGCTACTGTAAGTTTGGTAAAGGAGGGTAGCTACTTTTGGGATAAACTAGAATGGAGATTGTGTGCCCGACCTCTCCTTTATTATCAATGTCACAAATGTTCTTCTGGATGAATGGCCAAAAATTCGCAGAGACCTCCAAAATTTGGTCGAAAGTCTTTCCAAAAAATTAGAAGTTGTTATAGGCGCAAAGGGCGAGGAACTCCATATTGTTGTGTGTGGGTTTAGCATGGGAGGTCGTTAAAGCTCTAGTGCGTGTGTAGTATAGTTGTTATAGTTCCACATCAGTTCACATTAAACAGATGAATCTGTCCTATACGTTACATTTTATCATATAGCATGACTCCCATTGCACATAATCATTATGCCCATGTTGCCCCATAGACCAATGACTCACGGATCTCATTACCGGCACCATCCTCGGACATCCTATCTGTCTCCATTACCACAAATACCTCCACGGTCCATCTCATTGTTCCACATGTGGATATATGCACAGAATATTTCCATCAATCCTGGCTTTAACAGCGTAGATGGTGGATAAGAAGATGGTTTACATAAATGTGGTCACTGACGCTAAAGACCATGATGACGTCTACATGAAGGCCGTGTATATTTCCACCAGCTGCCATTAAAATAACTTTAGTTTTGGAGATTATTCCTTCATTCAGAGATCTCATTCTGTCCCCTGGGATCTTGTTCTTTGATAAATCTGCATTTTTCTAGCCTGCGGGATATTTTGATACATAGCGCTTAGTCTGCAGTTGTTTCCTGCAGTGGATGAGATTGGTAACTGGAGTTTTATTATCTCTGGCTCTCAGGGGAAAAAGACATGATTTTTATCTAATTTATAACTTTGTAGAAAGTCTTCTTATCTGCCAGACTTCTGAGCACACAACATACATCCAAGTTCTGTAACTAGACAACCGAAGCACTGACAAAGAAAATGAGAAAACTGTACACCTGAAAATATGCAGAAGCTACAAATAGGCAGCACTTTAAGAGCCCACCATTAAGGCCATTTTCCCACGTTCAGTATTTGGTCAGTATTTTACATCAGTATTTGTAAGCCAAACTCAGGAATGGAACATCAGAGGAAAAGTATAATAGAAGCACATCACCACTTCTGTATTTTTCACTCACTCCTGGTTTTGGTTTACAAATACTGATGTAAAATACTGACCAAATACTGACTGTGTGAACATGGCCTAATAGTGTTCTTCACATTGTTCTGTTCCCTGCTCCTTACCAAATATCAGTGCGGGCGCAGCACGAAGCAGTCATGACTATAGATGGGCGGACCCCTGGATGTTTTGGTTCAGTTGAACACTTAAAAAAAGTTTGGGTTCGGGTACCAGAACAGTACCCGAACCCAGACCCTATTTACTTGAATGGGGGGCCCGAACATCCAGTATTGGCCAAACTGTCATATGCATGAAAAAAAAAATTATTACCACCGCTCAGACAGCCGCGGTTAACACGTTGTCAAATGACAGTGTGAGCCCGCAACTGTGATCGGAGGTAAAAAGTTTACCTCTGGTCACTGGTGTCACTGGCTAATAAGGCAGCGGATGATGGGAGTATTTATCAGCCGGCACTTGCCCTCTAAATAAATAATAAAAAAATAAAAAAATAGCGTGGGTTCTCCTGTATTTTCATAACCAGCCAGGCAAAACTGACAGCTGGGGAATGCAACCCTCAGCTGTCTGCTTTAGCAAGGCTGGTTATCAAGAATAGAGGGGTCCCCATTTTTTTTTTATTATTTAAATAAATAATTTAAATAAATAATTTAAATAAAACAATGTGGGGTCCCCCCATTTTTGACAACCAGCCTTGCTAAAGCAGACAGCTGAGGGCTGGTATTCTCAGACTGGTAAGGGCCATGGATATTGCCCCCGCAGCCTGTGGGGTTGATGTCACCTTTGTATTGATGGATGTTAGCGTCAGCTGGACAGCAGTTATGAAATAGCCCCAACGGTATCCCCTGATGAGAGTAAACGAAACGCGTCGGGACCAAAGGAGGGGGAAAAGGTCCATCGCCATTATTGTAACAAGACATCACGCTGTAGGATGGTTCCAGGCGGGTGAGATCGTTCTTTATATACATGTGCCAGTCATAGTGGAGATGGATTCTTGTAGATATTATGAGTAATGTGTAGTCAATGCATCTTGTGAATATTATAGGAAATATTGCATATTGACTGCATCTAGGAATCCACTGATTTACATCGTTAACCCCTAGGTTGGATAATTGATGTTATAAGCCTATTTTTGCATTGGGGTTAAAATCCTATAGTGGTCTGATACCTATTTAGGTTAGAAATGAAATCCGGAATAAGAAGCAACCATACCCACTAGGGTTCTTGAGGCGTTGTTTTCCCATACCCAGAACGTGAGGTGTGTTGAACTTCAGTGGTTATTGCGCTATACTGAATTAACCACACCCTGTGTGTTGGAGTGGTATATTACGGTAGTAATTCAATGAGTAAGATGAGATGAGACTTTTGTGCAATATTTTCAATTAGAGACCAGGACTTAATACATATTTAGTCATATTTTGGTTTCTAATATTGATCCATAGCGCAATCCACTAGTGTTGTATGTTTGTCTGTTATATGCACCTTGCACTTTTTGATTATGATTATGGACGTATTGTGTTTGTTTTTTTTTAAAGAATCTAGTAAAAGTTATATTTTAATCCTCTACGCACATACATATAATTTTTAGGATTACACCACAAGCTGATTATATTGAGAAAGAAAAATAGCAGCGAAACATTTAAATAGAAGGTCCACTAACAATTTTCTTAAGTTGACCATTACTTATTGTTGATCTCTCTACATAAGAGGGACATCTTCCACAAGATGACATTCCGCTAAGAAGGTACAGTTAGGTCCATATATATTTGGACAGAGACAACATTTTTCTAATTTTGGTTATAGACATTACCACAATGAATTTTAAACAAAACAATTCAGATGCAGTTGAAGTTCAGACTTTCAGCTTTCATTTGAGGGTATCCACATTAAAATTGGATGAAGGGTTTAGGAGTTTCAGCTCCTTAACATGTGCCACCCTGTTTTTAAAGGGACCAAAAGTAATTGGACAATTGACTCCAGGGCTATTTCATGGACAGGTGTGGGCAATCCCTTCGTTATGTCATTCTCAAGCAGATAAAAGGCCTGGAGTTGATTTGAGGTGTGGTGCTTGCATTTGGAAGGTTTTGCTGTGAAGTAAACATGCGGTCAAAGGAGCTCTCCATGCAGGTGAAACAAGCCATCCTTAAGCTGCGAAAACAGAAAAAACCTATCAGAGAACTTGCTACAATATTATGAGTGGCAAAATCTACAGTTTGGTACATCCTGAGAAAGAAAGAAAGCACTGGTGAACTCATCAATGCAAAAAGACCTGGGCGCCCACGGAAGACAACAGTGGTGGGTGATCGCAGAATAATCTCCATGGTGAAGAGAAACCCCTTCACAACAGCCAACCAAGTGAACAGCACTCTCCAGGAGGTCGGCGTATCAATATCCAAATCTACCATAAAGAGAAGACTGCATAAAAGTAAATACAGAGGGTTCACTGCACGGTGCAGCCACTCATAAGAATCAAGAATAAAAAGGCTAGACTGGACTTTGCTAAAAAACATCTAAAAAAGCCAGCACAGTTCTGGAAGAACATTCTTTGGACAGATGAAACCAAGATCAACTTGTACCAGAATGATGGAAAGAGAAAAGTATGGTGAAGGCGTGGTACAGCTCTTGATCCAAAGCATACCACATCATCTGTAAAACACGGCGGAGGCAGTGTGATGGCTTGGGCATGCATAGCTGCCAGTGGCACTGGGTCACTAGTGTTTATTGATGATGTGACACAGGACAGATGCAGCCGAATGAATTCTGAGGTATTCAGAGCCGCCATACTGTGTGCTCAGATCCAGCCAAATGCAGCCAAACTGATTGGTCGTCGTTTCATACTAGAGATGGACAATGACCCAAAACATAAAGCCAAAGCAACCCAGGAGTTAATTAAAGCAAAGAAGTGGAATATTCTTGAATGGCCAAGTCAGTCACCTGATCTCAACCCAATTGAGCATGCATTTCACTTGTTAAAGACTAAACTTCAGACAGAAAGGCCCACAAACAAACACCAACTGAAAACCACTGCAATGAAGGCCCGGCAGAGCATCAAAAAGGAGGAAACACAGCGTCTGGTGATGTCCATGAGTTCAAGACTTCAGGCAGTCATTGCCAACAAAGGGTTTTCAACCAAGTGCTAAAAATTGGTCCCTTTAAAAACAGGGTGGCACATGTTAAGGAGCTGAAACTCCTAAACCCTTCATCCAATTTTAATGTGGATACCCTCAAATGAAAGCTGAAAGTCTGAACTTCAACTGCATCTGAATTGTTTTGTTTAAAATTCATTGTGGTAATGTCTATAACCAAAATTAGAAAAATGTTGTCTCTGTCCAAATATATTTGGACCTAACTGTAAATGTTGTAATGTGCACACATACAAGTCTGTGCTTCTCTGGGACATTTCATTAGTATAATGTCTAATAATTTGCAGGAACAACACTTGTCCGCTCTCCTTACGACGTCTATGAGTTCTCGCAGCTGTCCTCACCAGCCTTGTTTTCGCTGACCACCAGTGTAGAAGAAGCAGAATAATATCAGAGACCTGGGATCCTGAATGTGACATGAACAGATGTGGAAACCCCTTCTCCATGGTTGTCAGTATTTCAGATACTTCGACCACACCTCATTTACAACAGTTATATTTATTCTAAGCAAGATCTACAGTTCTGACATCCATCTAACCAAACGATTCCTTCTTATACGTGAAGAACGGACATTTGACCTTCGATGTTCATAATACATTAAAAAAATTAACAGTAAAGGGTATGTCCACTTTAACTCGATAAATGATGCATTCGTTATGTGTTTACAGCTCCTATGTACACCCAAGTGTCTCTAAGGTAGCAGACTATTAAAAAAAACCCTGTCTACTTGGGTTAGCCAGCAGGTCTGAAGGTTTGTAGAACTCATAGGTACTTGCAAAGAGAAGTACAGTGTAGTATGAATAGTCTCTAAATATCAGTTCGTAATTCTCACTTGAAACAATGGTTTAATCATCAGTTTACAACAAAGATGAATGCAGTATAGTCTCTAAATATGAATGGTCTCTAGGTATCGGCTTGTGATGGTTGCTGCAATCTATGCGTTAATTGGCAGGTCTGGGGGTCTGTAGAAATCTCAAGAATTAGCAAAGATACATGCAACAGAAGACACAGAAAGGTGTCAAACTCCAAACCAACAGCAACTGAACACATTAATGTCTCAATTCTAAGTCAGAGAGGTGTGTACAAGATGGCATTAAAAGCAGGGCTGTGGAGTCGGTAAGCCAAACCGACTCCTCAATTTCCCTGACTCCGATTCCACAGCAGTGCCTCACTACTGAGCATGTATATAAAGTGCAGCACAGATTCATCTCAGCTTAAAGCCCAGATCCTTAGATCAGGAACAGATCAGACATTTATAGGACATTTCATAACTTTCCCAAATTATTATAGAAACAGTTCAACACATCCTTCCCTGAACTACTATACCCAATTTATTATATATTTTAGGAGTCGGAGTCAGTCCATTTCATACCAACTCCACTAAAATGGACTCTGATTCCACAACTCTGACTCCACAGCCCTGCTTAAAAGGTCTTGGGAGATGATATCACTGAAAAAACGCAGAACGACTTTTAAGACCCGATGATGAGCACAGAAAAGGACAGCGACCATATGGGAAACCTCAGCCCTGACCTAAGTGGACGTCAATCATGAAGATGAGACTGGTGTGTAACACAACTACTGGGACCCCAGCTGCTCCCTCAAATGGGCCCGTGTTGTGATACCTCTGCATCCATATCGGACTGGATTGTCTTGGGCTCACCTGTAACATGGCTCTAAGGGCCCACTGTTCAGCTGCATGCAAATATTACATTGCCTTCCTTTACAAATGTACCTATGCATTTATGTAAAAATAAACTTAACAGATTGTTAAATACACTCCTGAATAATAGAATTGCAACATTAAGAAGCAAAAGTCATGGAATTATGAAAATCCCAGTATGGGTAGACATGTTACTGATATGCAAATGATTAAAAAATGGAAGCAAAATTTTGTAAAGATCTCAATTTATTCAGAATCGAGTGTGAGCGCCATGTGCAGAAATCCCTGCACTTACAGCCTGGGCTGTTATCAGGGAAACTATTAATGGTTGTTGATGTGGATTCTGTTTGTGGGCTCCCTCTGGTGGTTACTGCTGGTACTGGGTGACTTTGGTGGGTTGCGGCCTTTGGTTTCCACCTGTCCATCAGAGGCTGGGTGTTTCCTATTTTACCTGGCCTTTCTGTCATTCCCTTGCCGGCTATCAATGTATTCAGATGTGCTCTGTTTGGTTCCTGCCTACCTGCTCCCAGATCTTTCAGGATAAGCTAAGTGCTGATTTTCAGTTGTTTGGTTTTTTTGTCCAGCTTGCTTATTATGTCTCTATGCTAGCTGGTAGCTCTAGTGGACTGAGGTTCTCCCCATGTGCCATGAGTTGGCACATGGGTTCTTGTAATCTCAGGATGGTTTTTTTGATTAGGGTTTTTTGCTGACCGCTCAGTCCCCTTTTGTATCGTTCTGCTTTCTAGTTTACAGCGGGCCTCAATTTGCTAAAACTATATATATCATCTCTATGTGTGTGCCTTCCTCTCATTTCACCGTCAATACATGTGAGGGGGCAACTATATCTTTTGGGGTTCATTCCTCTGGAGGCAAGTGAGGTCTTTATTTTCTCTGCAGTACTAGTTAGCTCTTAGGCTGGTGCGTGGCGTCTAGAACCAACGTAGGCACGCTCCCTGGCTATTTCTAGTTGCGTTTGTCAGGCGTAGGGCAGCGGTCAGCCCAGGTTCCATCACCCTAGAGCTCGTCCGTTATCTCTTTGCACTTTGCTTGTCCTGTGCTATCCCTAGCCATTGGGGATTCATGACAGTATAGCCGGCCCACAAAGTGTTAATTGTTTGGGCTGAAGCAGGAGAAATAGAAGTGTTTAAGGGAAATTTTTTTTTTTTTTTTTTTTTTCCCTTCAGAGTTTTGCTGCCTAGCCCTTAATTGCTGTCTAGCTGCTTCTTACCTCCTCTTAACCCTTGAATGGCTCTGATCTTTGCTGTTTAACATGGATGTCCAGAGTTTGGCTTCCAGCCTGAGTAATCTCGCGGCAAAAGTTCAAAACATACAGGATTTTGTTGTTCACACTCCCATGTCTGAACCTAGAATTCCTATTCCAGAGTTCTTTTCTGGAGATAGATCTACCTTCCTGAATTTCAGGAACAATTGTAAATTGTTTCTTTCTTTAAAATCTCGCTCCTCTGGAGACCCTGCTCAACAGGTCAAGATTGTAATATCTTTCCTGCGGGGCGACCCTCAGAATTGGGCATTTGCATTGGCACCAGGGGATCCTGCGTTGCTCAGTGTGGATGTGTTTTTTCTGGCATTGGGATTGCTCTATGAGGAACCTAACCTAGAGATTCAGGCTGAAAAGGCTTTATTAGCCCTCTCTCAGGGGCATGATGAAGCGGAAATATATTGTCAAAAATTTCGGAAATGGTCGGTGCTTACTCAGTGGAATGAGTGCGCCCTGGCTGCAAACTTCAGAAATGGTCTTTCTGAGGCCATGAAGTGGGCATTTGAGGAGTGGCGTCATTGGCTTGAGGGTGCTAAACATCGTGTGGTGGTCTTGACTGATCACAAGAATCTCATTTACCTTGAGTCTGCCAGGCGTTTGAATCCTAGACAGGCTCGTTGGTCGTTGTTTTTTTCTCGTTTCAATTTCGTGGTTTCATACCTGCCAGGTTCAAAGAATGTGAAGGCAGATGCTCTTTCCAGGAGTTTTGTGCCTGACTCTCCTGGAGACTCTGGGCCTACTGGTATCCTTAGGGATGGGGTAATATTGTCCACCGTATCCCCAGACTTGCGACGTGCATTGCAGGAGTTTCAGGTGGATAAACCGGATCGTTGTCCACCAGAAAGACTGTTTGTTCCGGATGATTGGACCAGTAGAGTCATCTCCGAGGTCCATTCTTCTGTGTTGGCTGGTCATCCTGGAATATTTGGTACTAGAGACTTGGTGGCCAGGTCTTTTTGGTGGCCTTCCTTGTCTAGGGATGTGCGTACCTTTGTGCAGTCTTGTGAAGTGTGTGCTCGAGCTAAGCCTTGCTGTTCTCGGGCCAGTGGGTTGTTGTTATCCTTGCCCATCCCGAAGAGGCCTTGGACGCACATTTCCATGGATTTTATTTCTGATCTTCCGGTTTCACAGAAAATGTCCGTTATCTGGGTTGTGTGTGACCGCTTTTCTAAGATGGTTCATTTGGTGCCTTTGCCTAAGTTGCCCTCCTCCTCTGAGTTGGTCCCTTTGTTTTTTCAGAACGTGGTCCGTTTGCATGGGATTCCGGAGAATATCGTTTCTGACAGGGGATCCCAGTTTGTGTCTAGATTTTGGTGGACGTTTTGTGCCAAGATGGGCATTGATTTGTCTTTCTCGTCTGCATTCCATCCTCAGACGAATGGCCAGACGGAGCGAACTAATCAGACCTTGGAAACTTATTTGAGGTGTTTTGTTTCTGCTGATCAAGATGACTGGGTTGCTTTTTTGCCACTGGCCGAATTTGCTCTTAATAATCGGGCTAGTTCTGCCACGTTGGTCTCTCCTTTTTTTTGTAATTCGGGGTTTCATCCTCGTTTTTCCTCTGGTCAGGTGGAGTCTTCGGATTGTCCTGGAGTGGACGTGGTGGTGGACAGGCTACATCAGATTTGGAATCAGGTGGTGGACAATTTGAAGTTATCTCAGGAGAAGACTCAGCAGTTTGCTAATCGCCGTCGCCGCGTGGGTCCCCGACTTCTTGTTGGGGATTTGGTGTGGTTGTCTTCTCGTTTTGTCCCTATGAAGGTCTCTTCTCCTAAGTTCAAGCCTCGGTTCATCGGTCCTTATAGGATCTCGGAGATTCTTAACCATGTATCTTTTCGTTTGGATCTCCCAGCATCGTTTGCTATTCATGATGTGTTCCATCGGTCATTGTTGCGGAGGTATGAGGTGCCCGTTGTTCCTTCGGTTGAGCCTCCTGCTCCGGTGCTGGTGGAGGGAGAGTTGGAGTATGTTGTTGAGAAGATCTTGGATTCTCGTGTTTCCAGACGCAAACTCCAGTATTTGGTTAAGTGGAAGGGTTATGGTCAGGAGGATAATTCCTGGGTGGTCGCCTCCGATGTTCATGCGACTGATTTGGTCCGCGCCTTCCATAGAGCTCACCCTGATCACCCTGGGGGTTCTCGTGAGGGTTCGGTGACCCCTCCTCAAGGGGGGGGTACTGTTGTGGATTCTGTTTGTGGGCTCCCTCTGGTGGTTACTGCTGGTACTGGGTGACTTTGGTGGGTTGCGGCCTTTGGTTTACACCTGTCCATCAGAGGCTGGGTGTTTCCTATTTTACCTGGCCTTTCTGTCATTCCCTTGCCGGCTATCAATGTATTCAGATGTGCTCTGTTTGGTTCCTGCCTACCTGCTCCCAGATATTTCAGGATAAGCTAAGTGCTGATTTTCAGTTGTTTGGTTTTTTTGTCCAGCTTGCTTATTATGTCTCTATGCTAGCTGGTAGCTCTAGTGGACTGAGGTTCTCCCCATGTGCCATGAGTTGGCACATGGGTTCTTGTAATCTCAGGATGGTTTTTTTGATTAGGGTTTTTTGCTGACCGCTCAGTCCCCTTTTGTATCGTTCTGCTTTCTAGTTTACAGCGGGCCTCAATTTGCTAAAACTATATATATCATCTCTATGTGTGTGCCTTCCTCTCATTTCACCGTCAATACATGTGAGGGGGCAACTATATCTTTTGGGGTTCATTCCTCTGGAGGCAAGTGAGGTCTTTATTTTCTCTGCAGTACTAGTTAGCTCTTAGGCTGGTGCGTGGCGTCTAGAACCAACGTAGGCACGCTCCCTGGCTATTTCTAGTTGCGTTTGTCAGGCGTAGGGCAGCGGTCAGCCCAGGTTCCATCACCCTAGAGCTCGTCCGTTATCTCTTTGCACTTTGCTTGTCCTGTGCTATCCCTAGCCATTGGGGATTCATGACAGGTTGTCTGAGGAATGTTCTGCCACCCTGAATGCAATTGAGTACGAAAATCATCTACCTGACCGTGGTTTTGTTTTTACAGAGCCTCTGATTTTCCATTTGTTAATCACAGATTAACCGCTGCTGACAGCCATTATCAACTCCTTGGATATCTTTTTGTATCCCTTTCCTGTTTTATACAGTTCAACTACCTTTTCCCATAGATCTGTTGACAATTCTTTTGCTTTCCCCATGACTCACAATCCAGAAACATCAGTGGCTGGATGAAAGATGCAAGAGTCTGTCCGGGTCCCAGAAACTCACCCAGCTTTTATGCACACACACTGACAAGCAAACAGGTCTCAGGTGAGGATGTTATCTTTAGTAGTCATTCAAACCCATTTGAGCCAACTTCTGTGCATGTTATCAGACCAAAATCATCAGGGTTTGTGAACTTTTGATCAAGGTCATTTGGATGTTTTGTGTTGTGATTATGACTTAAAAAGAGAAAACACGGGACTTCCGGGAGGCGGAGCTTGTGAACGGCCGCTTCTTACTAGAGCTCCTGGACCAAAGGCGCAGAACACCTACTCTAACGCCAGTTTCTCTTATTGAGGCCAGGATAGGGACCGGACAAGGGATACTCACTGAGGTCCCGGCTCTCCGGACTCCCCGGGAGTCACCGGGTGTAATCTGCACCACATTCCTCACAACACGCGGCGCCGCTCCTTTCTGGTGACCAGAGGCCGGAAGCGGTGAAGAAACCGGAGGAGTGAAGGCGCCCTGCACTTAATAGTCTTATTCACCGCCAGGAAGAGGAGAGCGGGAGTTACCGGAGAGGATTCAAGGCACCCCGGGACGGTAAGCGGCGTCACAGCTGTGCAGGAAGATCTGCGCGGGAAGAGGAGGTGAGCAAGCGCCATCTTGGCAGAAAGCGTGCAGGTCCGCACTACATGCCACACGCCGCTGGAGGGGAGAGGGAAGCCAAACCGCAACTGCCGCCGCTGTGACAGGGTGAACGGCACAGGTGACATTTATAACACCCAGGCACTGGGGAGGTAGGAGACGGCTGCAAGACCCAGAATAGCCCTCTACACTGCAGGCAATAATTCTTTGGAGACATTTTGGAGGACATAGTACAAGTATAGGAGAAGGAGAGTAACATCCTTGATCCCAGATAATCTTAACACCGGCGGGGGTGTGAAGCGTGGGGAGAGACATTTCTTCCGGTTTATAGAAAGCACACCTAGTATCGGTAACAGTCTGCTGGGATCCCTGCATAACTACGCATCTGGGGCTCTGTACTGGCTAAAACCACAGCTTTATATTCTCTGAAGTGTATATGCAACATTTTTATGAAAGGCACTCTTAATTCTTCTGGTATCATTAATGCAAAGTCATGAGTGAAAGCCCACTTAGGGCAATAACCTAAAAGATATCCAAATTCATCTCCAGATGTAATTACTACGTATAACGATATCACTGACAACTTTACTAACTACCTTAGGCATCCATCTCATCATGGACAAATTTGTGGGTAAAAACGCCAAGTCTGGCAGAAGCTCCACACGTAACCAAGCAGGCACATCACCTGCGTCACAAAAAGACGATATCAATACAGAAAACCCACAGTCCATTGCAACTGCTATCATAGAACGGCTGATGCCTGAGATAGACAATCGCTTAGCAGCTTTTCAAACTTCATTGGACACAATAGTTTCACAAGTTAACACCCAGGGTGCACGCATAGCAGAAGTGGAACAAAGACTATCAGACCTGGAGGATTCTACCTTGACCCTCAAAAACAAACTAGATGACAAAGAAAAGGTCATTTCGGATCTTCTAGACAAAGTAGATGACCTTGAAAATCGGTCTCGTCGCAATAATTTGAGACTTATAGGCCTCCCAGAGTCTATCCCCCCTTCGGAGCTAGTTAAAATTACATCTGAGTGGTTGCCTAAAGCTCTTGGGGTACTACCAGCTTCGGGCGTAATGGCTGTTGAGAGAGCACACCGGTTGGGACCACCGAGGGGAGGAGAGGGCGATAGACCACGTCCAGTCATCTTTAAAATCCTGGATTTTCAAGATAAATCTCGCATCTTGGCAGCATTTAGGAAACAACGCACCTTGCTGTTTGAGAACCACAAACTACTTCTGTTCCAAGATTACTCGGCCGCAATGGCGGCCAAACGTAAAGCCTTCAACCCTGCTTGTAAAATTTTGGTGGATAAAAACATTCGCTTTAGTCTGCAATATCCCTCGATTCTGCGCTTTGTCATGGAGGGTAAAAATTGGTCCTTTAGTGACCCAGGAAAGGCTCTGGAATTTCTTCAGGAAACACCCCGGGCCCACTCTAACTCTGACAAATCCTGAATAAGAAAGGCTGCTCTAATATGTCATTATTAAGTGATGTCGTGTTTATGCTATTACTCTTTCGCCCTTAGGCAGCATGTTTATTTTCTATGTTATGCTCATTCTTGAGTTGAGTACATTTGTTCTAGCTATAAAGTTTAATTGGGGGGGGGGGAGTTGGGGGGTGGGGAGTTGGGAGGGGGGGGGGCTCTGCTTGCGCATACTTAATTCTCAGGTTCTGGGAGATCTCGCGCTCACTCGCTGGGATGGGTGGGGATCTCACTTACAGCTTCTGCAGGTGGGTCTGGTGGTCACCCGAAAAGGGATAGGTTAATGACAGACCAGGCAGGCACTAAAGGTACCACTATCCGCTCCCTACAATGGTGCTCATGGAATGTCAACGGACTGAATTCTCCAGTTAAAAGGAAAAAGATCTTAAATTTTTTACAAAAACAAAACTTTCACATCATTTTCCTCCAAGAAACACATTGGATCAGCGGAAATCACCCCCCTCTATTAAGTAGAAAATATACACTTTGTGCCGAGGCTTCTTATACAAAAAAACAACGAGGAGTAGCTGTACTGATTTACAATGGCCTCAATTACGAGATACTTGATACTTTAGAAGACCCTCAGGGCAGATTTCTCTTGGTTAAAATTATAATTGAGGGAATGTGTTTTAGTTTAGTTAATATCTATGCCCCAAACACGCCTGAGGTTCAGTTTCAGGTTAAACTGAAAGAGAGGTTGGCGGGATGGGACACGTCAAGGGTGATCATGGGAGGAGACTTCAACGAGGTAGCAGACATCTCCATGGATAGATCCAACCCTAAAGATACCCATCGACCGGTGCAGGGGAATAATATTCAATCATTAATAGATCATTTTGACTTGATTGACATATGGAGACTACAACACCCCTTGGAGAGGGACTATTCCCACTACTCCCACGTACATGATTCACACGCCAGGATTGATTGCTGGTTATTACATGAGTCATTGGTGCCCCTAGTAACACAGTCTAATATACAAAATATTCATATTTCAGATCATGCCCCGGTGACGTTCCAATCTAAACTAACATTTCCAATTTACCAGGAGAGGAGATGGCGCTTTCCCTCTTACTTATACCAATCAGACGATTTTAAAAAATATTTGCAGATGTCTTGGGGAGAATATAAAAATGATAATCTAGCTCACTGTGACAACGCACACCTGTTTTGGATGGCCTCTAAGGCCGTGCTGAGGGGTAAAATTATCTCTTATGTCAGCCATAAAAGAAAAGATATTACGAAAAGAGCAAGGGAAACACAAAAATCAGTAACTCAAGCCTACAAAGATTTTAAACTGAATAATTCCCCACTGACAAAAGAAAAATTTTTGAGGGCAAAGGAGGAGGCGGATACTCTGGCTCATGAGATGGCTTTGTTCAACCTGGATTATCAAAAACAAAAATATTTTAAATGGGGTAACAGACCGGGGAAGGTACTGGCGTCTCTTACAAGGCCATACAGGAAAGCAACAAAAATATATAAAATACAACATCGCAATGGTCACACCTTAACTAATAACGAAGAGATAGTGGATGAATTCCGCTCCTTTTTCGGCGAGTTATATAGGTCAGAGGAGGGAGGAGGAGGAGGGAGTGGGGAATTCCTTAAAAATCACCTTGCTCCGTCGCTCACGGAAGAAGAGAGGGAAACCATTAACTCCCCTATTACACCCTCAGAAATTTTACAGACTTTAACTAAACTTAAACTTTCCAAAGCACCAGGCCCAGATGGGTTCAGCAATGAACATTATAAAATCCTAGGAACAGATATAGCTACCCATTTAAGTGAGTTATTTAACAATATAGTTGAATCGGGTCACCTGCCAGACCGGTTCAACGAGGCGGTGGTTATTGTTCTCCCAAAGCCAGGTAAAGACCACACTCAGGTTGAAGGATATAGACCTATCTCATTATTAAATTCGGACTTTTTACAAAAATCTTGGCAGATAGACTACAGAAAATAATTCCAAATTTGATCTCGCCACAACAAACTGGTTTCATCCACGGAAAATCCATCACATACAACATTAGGACAGCTTTGAGCGCCATATCTTATAGTAGAGCACACAAGCGGATGAAAACTATCGTGGTCAGCCTTGACGCTGACAAGGCGTTCGATAGGGTAGCATGGGACTATTTATACAATCTGTTATCATTCCGAGAGTTTGGTCCATGGTTTTGTGAAGCTGTCAAATCAATTTACAGACAGCCAATGTCCAGGATGTCCGTGAATAATGTTTTATCTAGACCCTTTGAGATTCAGCGGGGAACACGCCAGGGCTGCCCTTTGTCCCCACTCTTATTTGATATAGCACTAGACCCCCTTTTAAGAACACTACAGAACGAGGCAGCTTTTGAGGGGGTGAGGGTGGGAGCTACATCCATAAAGCTCTCGGCCTTTGCTGATGATGTTCTTTTATTTATAGCCAACCCAGAAAAAGCAATCCCGGCCATTATGCAAATTTTGGAGAACTTCGGCAGATGCTCTGGATTTAAGGTTAACCATGGTAAATCTGAGGCCTTGGCGGTTTTTAGATCTGGGAGGCTGGGCGACCCCTCATTCCCGTTCCATTGGTGCCAGGATTCTATCAAATACTTGGGGATACGATTGCCTGCAGACCCATCTATTTTATATAGAGTTAATTACAAGCCACTAATCTCCTCCGTGGTTGACCTTCTCCATTCATGGAAACACTTCACACTGTCGTTTTCTGGTAGATGCCATTTAATTAAAATGGTAGTGTTTCCTAAATTGCTATACACCTTTCAGACGTTGCCCCTTCTCCTGACTCGATCAGATCTGGACTTATTGAACCTAAACTTTCGTAAATTCATTTGGGGGGTTGGAGGTAGATCACGCATAAGTCTTGCAAGATTGCAGGCGACGAGATTGGAGGGTGGTGTTAATTTTCCTGATTTGGGAAGATATAATTTAGCGGCTAATTTTAGATATGCAATTGATTGGATTAGGGGTGTTTCCCACTTTGCAAATGTTGAATTAGAGCAACAATTCTTCCCACATATCTTGTTACCGGCCTTGTTACATCTAAGTGGGGAAGATCTCCCAACGGGGATACATGAACACCCATCACTATGGCAGACGTTGCAGACTTGGAAACAATGCAGGAAAATTTGTAATTTAAAGCATGGTTTGTCCCCTTTCCAGTCCTTTTTGGGAAATCCGGGGTTTTTATAAGTTTCTGGCTTCCCAGGGTTGTGGGCAGGTAGTGGATCTCATGGATCCTAATTTCTCAATATTATCCTTTGAAACGGCGTCACAACGATTCCCACTATTTAGTAATAGACCATTCTTATTTCTCCAGGCACGCAGTTTGGTACAGAAATGTCAGTCGGGGTGGGGGGGGGGGAGGTGGGGAGAACTAATCTAGATGGGTTTATTCGAAATGCAAAATCTAACCCGGCTTCTATAAGTAACATCTATTCATTATTACGTAGAAAGGGGGTGGGGGAAGGGAAAACTACGGGAGTGGCGAGGTGGTTGAGGGACATGCCATGCTTGGAGGTGGGAGATCTCTTTGAGGCTACTATGTCACAGAGAAAGACCCTGCCATACAGTAGCTACACGGACATGGCACTTTTAATACTACACAGAGCCTATATTACACCATGCTTGCAATCTAAGATGTCCCCATCCACTGTATACCTGTGTTCTAAATGCAAGACTCGTAACACTGATATTTACCATCACCTGTGGAGCTGCCCGCAAATTCTGGGACTATGGAGAGAGGTACACAAAGAATTACAGAATATTTGTAAAATAAACTTCACGCTCACTCCACAATGGGCCATTTTTAATATCCTAGACGAGACATCTCATAAATTGCCCAAACACATTAAGGCAACACTTATGATTTGGGCCTCAGCGACTAGAAAGAGCATCTTACACCAGTGGTTGAGCCCTTTGGTCCCTTCACTTCCTTTCATCCGCACTAAAATCCAGTTTATATTCAGAATGGAGTGGCTGGACGCACTGACTAATAGAGAGAAGCAGGTGGGTAAATTCTTTTCCACGTGGGCTACTTTTATTCCCTCGCTCCCTCTAGAAACTAGGGAGAAACTGAGAGCACATTTTGAAAATACCCAATGGTATTTATTACAAAGGATAGGTGGCAATTCACCAGTTTCATGAGACACTTCTTGGTCAAGCGCAAGCAGAGTTTGGGAGTCTTTTTGTTGGGGGGGAGGGAGGGATATTGAGGTCACATTGTTATTTAAAACTGCCATATTACTGTATTATTATTGGAATGGTATGATTTGTACTGTTTTGGAAAATCTAATAAACAGATTTTTTTTTTTTAAAAAAAAAAAGAGAAAACACAGTAGTTTGACAATAATGGCTTCACCCAACCAGTAACCATGAGTGGAGAAAACGTTTTGGTGTTATGATTCATATTCTCTTAAAAAAGGCCAAGAAAGCGAAAATTCTGCAGGGGTATGTAAACTTTGAAGCACAACTGTACTTTTTTTCTGGAGAATATTCAAAAAAAACCAATCTATCTATGGTGTAAATCATGCTGGGGCACCTGGACCACATCTCACACGAGTTTTCAAGTTTTTGCATCTCACACGAGCATCATGTAACCTGTTTATTTTTGGTCATTTTCCAATGCACAAGTCTTCTTATACAATTGATGAACAGGCTATCAACCTGCATTATGCAGTACATATATGAGGCCAACTAGCCTTCGTGTTTGATGTCTTTTATGTAACAATTTAAATAATTTCTAGACTATTTTTTTTTCAGCTCTAATTATTTGTGACTAACAATGCTATTGCTTATGTGGTCAACCATTGTTTTACTCTTCTAGAATATCATATGATTTTAAATTGACAGCTCATAGAATCTCAAGGCTTTCAGTATCATCTCTATGCTGATAACACACAGATCTACCTCTCTGGACCAGATATCACCACCCTACTAACCAGAATCCCTCAATGTCTGTCCGCTATTTCATCCTTCTTCTCCGCTAGATTTCTAAAACTTAACATGGACAAAACAGAATTCATCATCTTTCCCCCATCTCACGCGACCCCCCCCAATGAAGCTACCCATTACAGTAAACGACTGCCCACTCTCCCCAGTCCCACAAGCTCGCTGCCTCGGGGTAATCCTTGACTCTGATCTCCTCTTAAAACCACATATCCAAGCCCTTAACACTTCCTGCTGACTTCAACTCAAAAATATTTCCCGGATCCATACATTCCTCAACCAAGAATCTGCAAAAACCCTAGTCCATGCCCTCATCATCTCCCGCCTTGACTACTGCAACTTCCTGCTCTGTGGCCTCCCCTCTAACACTCTTGCACCCCTCCAATCTATTCTAAACTCTGCTGCCCGACTATTCCACCTGTCCCCCCGCTATTCCCTGGCCTCTCCCCTCTGTCAATCCCTGCACATGCTCCCCATTACCCAAAGACAGTTCAAAACCCTAACCATGACGTACAAAGCCATCCACAACCTGTCTCCTCCATACATCTGTGACCTCGTCTCCCGGTACTTACCTGCACGCAACCTCCGATCCTCACAAGATCTCCTTCTATACTCCCCTCTTCTCTCCTCTTCCCACAATCGCATACAAGATTTCTCCCGCACATTCCCCCTACTCTGGAACTCTACCACAACATATCAGACTCTCGCCTACCATCGAAACCTTCAAAAAGAGCCTGAAGACCCACCTCTTCCGACAAGCCTACAACCTGCAGTAACCACCGATCGACCAAACCGCTGCATGACCAGCTCTATCCTCACCTACTGTATCCTCACCCATCCCTTGAAGATTGTGAGCCCTCGCGGGCAGGGTCCTCTCTCCTCCTGTACCAGTCGTGACATGTATTGATTAAGATTACTGTACTTGTATTTATTATGTATACCCCTCCTCACATGTAAAGCTCCATGGAATAAATGGTGCTACAATAATAAATAATAATTGATGTTTTTCACTAAAGTTTAATTTTTTAGAGACTATAGACACCCAGTTGTTCTCATTGTTGTTGGTATTCAAATTTTTTAAAAGTTGCATTTCATGAATCTGTCCAAAAATATCTGAATAAGCAAAGTTGTCAATGACAAAAAAAGACTCAACAAAGAAAGATAACTTAGAATTAAACCAAAGACAGAAACAAAATGAACTTCTACTCTGCTGTAAGTAAATAAGTAAAAGCAATAGTGCCTGTAAATAACGTAGGGTACTTAGTAAATTCCTGTTTTTGGGGGGGAAAAAGCGTAAAAGCCATCCCACCATGTCAAGGTGTAGCACAGTTCATTTTTTTCAGTTAACTTACAGAGAATGAGGGGCAAATACTAAAGCCACTAAAAAAGAGTAAATTACTTCTGAAAACTGGAGTGACAACTGGGATGAATTGAGGCTAGAGGGTATGTGCACACGTCAGGATTTCTTGCAGAAATTTTCTTGACAAAAAAACGGAAATTTCTGCCAGAAATCCGCATGCGGTTTTTGTGCGTTTTTTCCCAGATGCATAGAATTGCGGGAAAAACGCAGAAAATCCGCAAAATTAATGAACATGCTAATTTTTTTACCACGATGCGTTTTTTTCGCGAAAAAAAACGTATCCATGTTCACAAAACATGCAGAATGCATTCTAAATGATAGAATGCATAATGCATGTGTTTTTAATGAGTTTTTATAGCGTTTTTAGCGTGAAAAAACCTGAACGTGTGCACATAGCCTTAGTGTTTGAGCACAGTGTTCTCCCCCTCCTCCTTCCCCAGGGAGTAATGCACTTTAAATGAGATGTCAATTGCTTCAAACCATATTTTTGGTTCAGCAAAGTGGCCCAAATCGGATGAATTTTCTTATCGTCTAGTAGTATGAAGTATAATGCTGCCCCCTTATGTCAATAATATGAATCTGAAGAAGAGAAAGCTTGACTGTTAAATCACTTATACTTTTTTTACATTCCTCAACATTGAAATTGCAACATCAAGAAGGAAAATTTGTGTAATTTTGGAAATGACAAGATGGATAGATATGCAAATGATGACAAAATGGGAGCAAAATAAATATCTTGATTTATTCGGTATCAAGTACCACATACAGAAATACACACAATTACACGCTTTGGGTGCTATCAATGAGGTTATTAATGGTTGTCTGAGGAATGTTCTTCCACACTGAATGTACTTTGGCAAATCATTAAGATCTGCTATCAGCAGCTCCCTTTAGAATTGCCGACTGAAGGCATCTCAGACGTGATGAATGTGACAGAAATCAGGAGTTGCGGCCATGGTAGGATGTTTAGGCATGCCGGCTGCTCACAGTAGCACTAGCAATCCACACCATATTCCCATGAGTAGGTCCAATGGTGCTCATGTGGTCTCCAGACCAATCTCCAGCTATTATTGCATCCAAGACAAAAGTGTGACTCTTCGCTGAAGAGGAAAGACCTCCATCCCAGCCTCTATTGCAATCTTGCTCTGCACCATGATAACCTTTGTGAGTGTTAGCGGCAGGTCTACGGAATACTCAAAAATAGCGTTGGGGTGGCATAATGTATGGTAGCCGGATCCCTCTAGCCTTCAAAACATGTTGATTAATATGCCTTGGCTTCTCCCAATTAAGTTATTAATGGTTGACTGAGGAATTGTAACGCTGGTGGGTGTACACCCACTGCGATATAGGGTGGTCTTACAGTGGAGGGTCATGACTAGGTGTCTACCGGGTCTTCACTAGAGCCTATAGTGGTAAGGATAGATCGGGCACCTGCTAGACACTAGGTACCATTCCAGGGCAGTCCCCAGGACTGCAACAGCTAACCGAAGGGTCAGAAGCGTGTGTACAAGGTACAGGAGGGCGAAGACAAAGATGTGGTCTGAGGTCAGAGCAGGTGGCATAGTGTCGGAATGAGTAGCCGAGGTCAGGAACGAAGAGGTTACACTGGTATAAGAGCCGGGTCAATAGCAAGAGAAACAAAAACACAAACGGGATGCTAGCAGGCAAACTAACTAGGAACCAGTGTTCGGGCAAGTAGTGGTAGGAGGAGCTGTCTAATATGGTGCCTGCTGGCATGGGATAGGCCGGGGGACCAAATCTCTTCAAGACAGAACAGGGTTAAATTCCTGCAGAGACCGGCCATGCCCCCTAAGGCCAAATGGAACCAACATGCTGTTGCAGCAGTGCTGAGGAATGCTGCAAAAGGCAAAACTCACAGACCTGACACAGGGAGAAGCTGCACGGTGACCATGGTGAGTAGGGCGGCCCTGAAGGGGCGTGTGAGTTACCGCCATGACAGAGATATTCTAAAGCACTGAATTCACTTGGACACTAAAATCATCGAGATCTGCTGCTGGCCACTCTTTTGGCAAATGTCGGCCGATGAAGTCTCAGATGTGCTCGATAAGTGACAAGTCCAGAGTCACTGCAGGCCATGCTAGCGTGTTTAGACCACACAGGCGGCTGACAGCAGTACAAGCAACATGTGGCCTGTGACATTTGACATTTGCTTGGAAGGCCTCTTTATGGTGTTGTCAGCTATGAGTGCGTTCAAGAGACAAGTGGGGTCATCGCTAAAGAGGATATACCTCCATTCTATTCTCCACTGCCGATTTGCTCTGCACCATGATAGTCTTTAAGAGCCTTTTAATTGCATGTTTAACAATAAGAATAGTAATCAATTTGAGGAACATAAATTGAAGCCATTTTAAGGGTCATGTGCTGTAAAGAGGCGGTATAAACATCCATAGTCTTGCCATAAAGGTTGGATAAGTGCTACGCGGTACCACTAGCACTGTATGAGAAGAGAACACTTTTTTTTGCAGCCAAACCAAGGTTATCTATATGTAGAGATAATAACGTCCAACACAGATGACCGCTTGTCAAACCTTATTTTATTCTGCCATATACAAAAATTGCTATTACAGGTCTTTGTCAAACATTTGTCACAATTTTTGTACATGGCAGACAACATTAAGTTTTGACAAGCGACTACCTGTTTTGGACTCTGTCTATCATCTTTACATTTGAGTCATTACCAAGTGGGTTCCTTGGATTTTGGACTCTGTCCCTCCGAAGTAGAGTGCTGCCAACCACATTTCATATGCAGGGTTATCTACATGTCTAAGTTGAGCTAAATCAATAGGTAACTACCCAAAAAGAACCCGGTAATAGACACCACTGAAAATTGTCGAGAGCATTTCTGATTCCATTGTACAAATACACTTACAATCCCAATGCAAAACTGATAAGAGATTATCATGACAGCTCCTAAATCCTATTCAATTTTTGTTAATTTGTACAAATGAATGTTCTGTAGTCAGACAGGACTTCAGTCTGCTAATAAAATGCTGGGAGCTCGGAGCTGGGACTCGAGGTTAAAAGCAGAACCTTGACAAGCTGTCGTCTCTCCTTCCCGTCTGAACCCACACAGTCAATTATTTTCGGAAGGCTCACACCCCCAGCCAAGCGGAACTTCGGCTTGAAAGATGTAATTGTCACCAAGTTTTCATACTTCCCGCTGGGATCAACCTGAATATGTGACAGGAGAGAAGCTCAGGAAACATCCACCTGTCCTATAACCAATTCACACTTGTGGCATAAGGAAGAGATATATGAAGTGTCATCTACATTGTCAGCAAGTGGATGTGATGATGTGCTAGACTTTACTTCATGTGTGATATTGCAGCAGAAACATTATGAATAGAAATGGATGCATTCTATGTATAAGACCACAGGGTTGTGCAGTTATGGGTAAGATGGACGCATTGCATGGTTAGATTTCATACTTTGTCAATGCTTTGTTCTCTCTTCCCAAGGTTGGATCTAAAACCAATTAATTTAAAGATAATTTACATCACTGGGATTAGGGTTGTGACTCAACATTGATAACGATCTTTAATATTTGTTTATGAAGGAAAATGTCATAGCCACCTTGCACCATGCACCTGAATTATAACCCAATATCCCCATATGAAAATATTAAGGTTGTGCAAGAAAAATAGATTTTTTTTATTACAGTAAAATCCTCCTGTTGTCATGTTCATTGGAGGACACAAAGACCATGGGTTGTAGCTGCTGCTATTTGGAGTTTGGCATGAATCAGTAAAGTGTTTACCCCTTCTGCAGGCACTGAGCTAATAACCTTGTAGCAAGGAGAATGATTGCCGACACTAAAAATCAACAAAATATCAGAGATCTATTGGGAACAATACTCCCCTGAGGAGAGTGAACACCACACAGGACAGATGAAAAAAAATCGGGTAAGTTCTGTGTGTCCCATTGAACGCAATAAGAAAATAAGTTTATGGTAATTAATAAAAAATATCAGTTTTCTCTTTACTGGCTATGCTCTGCGTTGGTCCGTGCCTGGCTGCACTGTCTATGGTTTCCATTTGATTTTAGTAACCTCATAATTGGAATATTGATACCTTGCCCTTCTATTTCTTCCTATAACTTGTTGTATTATTGGACGTTATACTCATATTCTATGATAAATTGATACTGATATTGTCCTGTTTATTATTCTTTTTTGCATTTTTGTAATTGAGAATGATAAAGTCTTTCACTAAAAAATGAATTTTGAAAAATATCAGTTTTTCTTGTCTGTCATTAGGTGTCATGTCAGACGCTATTCACACTAGGGCGTCCGACAGACACCGGTAATTCCGCATTCGTCCACTACACGCTCAGTGGCGCTGACTAGATTTTATCTAGGTTGTCCGGGGTTAATTTAGCTGGTACTCGGTTTGGAGGCTGGGTCATGCCCACTGCCTTTAAATAGTTCTGCTGGACTTTGGGCGTCGCCGATTATAGCTTGTGCCTCGTGCCTAGTGATTCCGGTCTGGAGAGGTGGTCTTGGAGTAGAAATATCGTATCTGGTGGTGTATTATCCTTTGTCATATTTCTCCTTCCTATATTTGTATTTGTTTTGCCCTGTGTACGTTATAGTGTTTTCCTGTGTGTCTGCGGCGTGGTGCGTTTTTAGTTTTCCCGGTCTGTGCTTTCTGTTGAGGTTGGTGTGTGGTCTAATCACTGGGTGGCGGGTGGAGGTTTCAGCATAGGGCTGAAACAGGAGTCAGGGTCAGGCCTGGTGGCCCAGACAAGCACACCATTAGTGTAAATTCTGGGAGAGGGACAGACAGGGTTTTCCCTAGTCTGAGGGATATCGCAGGAGCCCGGGTAATCAGCCTTAGTCTAACCAGTACCCCCGCGACATTATAATCGGTCCCAAAATTTTGTATTCCATGGATCCCATGACTTCCATAACCCACCAGTTGGAGGCGCTGTCCTTACAGGTCACTGAGTTGAAGGGGGCGGTTCAGCAACAGGGTCTAGTAGTATCTAATGTGCAAGTTGAAACTGCAGGTAGAGTTGCAGAGCCAAAGATCCCTTTACCTTAGAGGTTTGCTGGGGAATGCAGTAAATTTGTTGTTTTTCATGCAGCTTGCAAATTAATGTAATTGGCTCAGCATGTGAGGCTCAGTAATGAGGCTCAGCGTGTGGGCCTGGTATTGTCCTTACTGAACGGAGACCCCCAAGTTTGGGCATTTTCTTTACCATCTGATTCAGCTGCATTTAACTCAGTGGAGAGTTTTTTTTTGGGGGGGGGTTTCGAGAAGGGTTAAACAAGCCCTCCTGATGTATGAGACTCCTGCTTCTCTAGAGTCTGCTATAAGTCTTGTTGTCCGCATTGATCGCCGTTTGTGTCAGGGGGTGCAAGAGACGCCGCCTATGGGGGAGGGCGTAGGTGCACGTGAGGTTGCTGCAGGTGAGCCCACAGAGCCTATGCAAATCGCAGGGGTGTCACATCATCGAGCCCCCTCGCTCAGGAAGCAGGGAGCCTGTTTTTGCTGTGGTAAAAAAGGGCATTATGTAAATGCTTGTCCTCTGTTATCTAAGAAAAGCGCAACGGAGGAAAACTACTAAGCTCAGAGGGTGTGGAAGAGGCTAATCTGAGCTTATGCATATCTTCCATTGTGGTCTCTTAATGTATGCTCCCTGCCAGAGTTATGGTCGCTGGCAGAGAGCTGCCAATCACTGTTTTTGTGGATAGTGGTTCGGCCACTAATCTCATTGATGAGGAGTTTGCGCGCACTGCCGAGTTCACAGTCGAAAAACTGCCTCATCCTATCCGGGTGGTCACCATCAATTCTGCTCCTCTCCCACAGGGGGAGATTACTGAGTTTGTGGCTGAGGTGAAACTCCATATTGGGGTCCTACATTTCGAGCAGGTTACATGTAGGGTACTCAGTAATCTTCCTGCACAAATGGTTTTGGGTTTTCCATGGTTATCTATGCACAACCCGGTGATTGACTGGAAAACTCAGGACATAATCCAGTGGAGCGGATTCTGCCAGGAGAATTGTCTGGCCACATGTGTGTCCGCTGTGACTCCTAGCATTCCTGAGTCACTGCTGGATTTCGCGGATGTGTTCTCAGAGAAGGGTTGCTCAGAATTGCCACCACATCGCTCCTATGACTGTACTATTAGGTTTAAACCAGGGGCCAAATTGCCGAAAGCAAGGATGTTTAACATCTCTGGTCCTGAGAGGCAAGCTGTTGTGAAATTGGATTCTGGGCTCCCCCGGTGGCCACTTGTGGAATTTAACTTGTGTGCATCATCCCCTCTGTTCACCTGCTCCTATCAGGATGTGGGAGTCGCTATATAACCTTGCTCCTCTGTCAGTTTCTTGCCGGTCAACAATGTAATCAGTAGCCTTTCTGTGCATGTTCCTGCTACTAGACAACTCCCAGCTAAGTTGGACTTTTGTCCTTGTGTGTTTTTGCATTTTGTTCCTGTTCACAGCTGCTGTTTCGTTACTGTGTCTGGAAAGCTCTTGTGAGCGGAAATTGCCACTCTGGTGTTATGAGTTAATGCTAGAGTCTTAAAGTAATTTCTGGATGGTGTTTTGATAGGGTTTTCTGCTGACCATGAAAGTGCCCTTTCTGTCTTCATGCTATCTAGTAAGCGGACCTCGATTTTGCTAAACCTATTTTCATACTACGTTTGTCATTTCATCTTAAATCACCGCCAATATATGTGGGGGCCTCTGTCTGCCTTTTGGGAAAATTTCTCTAGAGGTGAGCCAGGACTGTCTTTTCCTCTGCTAGGATTAGGTAGTTCTCCGGCTGGCGCTGGGCATCTAGGGATAAAAAAACGTAGGCATGCTACCCGGCCACTTCTAGTTGTGCGGCAGGTTTAGTTCATGGTCAGTATAGTTTCCATCTTCCAAGAGCTAGTTCTCATATATGCTGGGCTATGTTCTCTCGCCATTGAGAATCATGACAGTTTGACCGGCCCAAAAAAGGGTTAAATTACTGGCTGAGAAAGGAGAGAAAAAAGAAGTCTGCTACAATTTTTTTTTTTTTTTTTTTTTTCCCCTCTAGTTCTGAGTGTGCTCTTAATTGAATCACTTGCTAGTCTGCCTATACTGCAGCCTTCCTCTCTTCCTCTCCTTCTAATCCTTGAATGGCTCTGTGTTCACCTGTTTCAAATGGATCTTCAGAGTGTAGCTACAGGTTTGAATAATCTCGCCACAAAGGTACAAAATTTGCAAGATTTTGTTCATGCACCTATGTCTGAGCCTAGAATTCCTTTGCCTGAATTCTTCTCGGGGAATAGATCTCACTTTCAAAATTTTAAAAATAATTGCAAATTGTTTTTGTCCCTGAAGTCTCGCTCTGCCGGAGACCCTGCACAGCAGGTCAGGATTGTAATTTCCTTGCTCCGGGGCGACCCTCAAGACTGGGCTTTTGCATTGGCACCAGGGGATCCTGCGTTGCTCAATGTGGATGCGTTTTTTCTGGCCTTGGGGTTGCTTTATGAGGAACCTCATTTAGAGCTTCAGGCGGAAAAGGCCTTGATGTCCTTGTCTCAGGGGCAAGATGAAGCTGAAATATACTGCCAAAAATTCCGCAAATGGTCTGTGCTTACTCAGTGGAATGAGTGCGCCCTGGCGGCGATTTTCAGAGAAGGTCTCTCTGATGCCATTAAGGATGTTATGGTGGGGTTCCCTGTGCCTGCGAGTCTGAATGAGTCCATGACGATGGCTATTCAGATCGATAGGCGTCTGCGGGAGCGCAAACCTGTGCACCATTTGGCGGTGTCTACTGAGAAAACGCCAGAAAATATGCAATGTGATAGAATTCTGTCCAGAAGCGAGCGGCAGAATTTTAGACGAAAAAATGGGTTGTGCTTCTATTGTGGTGATTCAACTCATGTTATATCAGCATGCTTTAAGTGTACTAAGAAGCCTGACAAGTCTGTTTCAATTAGCACTTTACAGTCTAAGTTTATTCTATCTGTGACCCTGATTTGTTCTTTGTCATCTATTACCGCGGACGCCTATGTCGACTCTGGCGCTGCTTTGAGTCTTATGGATTGGTCCTTTGCCAAACGCTGTGGGTATGATTTGGAGCCATTGGAGGCTCCGATACCTCTGAAAGGGATTGACTCCACCCCATTGGCTAGTAATAAACCACAATACTGGACACAAGTGACTATGCGTGTTAATCCGGATCACCAGGAGGTTATTCGCTTTCTGGTGCTGTATAATCTACATGATGTTTTGGTGCTGGGATTGCCATGGCTGCAATCTCATAACCCAGTCCTCGACTGGAGAGCTATGTCTGTGTTAAGCTGGGGATGTAAAGGAACTCATGGGGACGTACCTTTGGTTTCCATTTCATCATCTATTCCCTCTGAGATTCCTGAATTCTTGTCTGACTTTCGTGACGTTTTTGAAGAACCCAAGGTTGGTTCACTACCTCCGCACCGGGAGTGCGATTGTGCCATAGACTTGATCCCGGGTAGTAAATACCCTAAGGGTCGTTTATTTAATCTGTCTGTGCCTGAACACGCTGCTATGCGAGAATATATAAAGGAGTCCTTGGAAAAGGGACATATTCGTCCTTCGTCATCTCCCTTAGGAGCCGGTTTTTTCTTTGTGTCTAAGAAAGACGGCTCTTTGAGGCCGTGTATTGATTATCGACTTTTGAATAAAATCACGGTTAAATATCAATATCCGTTACCACTGCTTACTGATTTGTTTGCTCGTATAAAGGGGGCCAAGTGGTTCTCTAAGATTGATCTCCGTGGGGCGTATAATTTGGTGCGAATCAAGCAGGGGGATGAGTGGAAAACCGCATTTAATACGCCCGAGGGCCATTTTGAGTATTTGGTGATGCCTTTTGGTCTTTCAAATGCCCCTTCAGTCTTCCAGTCCTTTATGCATGACATTTTCCGCGATTATTTGGATAAATTTATGATTGTGTATCTGGATGATATTCTGATTTTTTCGGATGACTGGGACTCTCATGTCCAGCAGGTCAGGAGGGTTTTTCAGGTTTTGCGGTCTAATTCCTTGTGTGTGAAGGGTTCTAAGTGTGTTTTTGGGGTTCAGAAGATTTCCTTCTTGGGATACATTTTTTCCCCCTCTTCCATCGAGATGGATCCTGTCAAGGTTCAGGCTATTGGTGATTGGACGCAACCCTCTTCTCTTAAGAGTCTTCAGAAATTTTTGGGCTTTGCTAACTTTTATCGTCGATTTATTGCTGGTTTTTCTGATGTTGTAAAACCATTGACTGATTTGACTAAGAAGGGTGCTGATGTTGCTGATTGGTCCCCTGATGCTGTGGAGGCCTTTCGGGAGCTCAAGCGCCGCTTTTCTTCCGCCCCAGTGTTGCGTCAGCCTGATGTTGCTCTTCCTTTTCAGGTTGAGGTCGACGCTTCTGAAATCGGAGCTGGGGCGGTGTTGTCGCAGAGAAGTTCCGACTGCTCCGTGATGAGACCTTGTGCTTTTTTTTCCCGTAAATTTTCGCCCGCCGAGCGGAATTATGATATTGGGAATCGGGAGCTTTTGGCCATGAAGTGGGCTTTTGAGGAGTGGCGTCACTGGCTTGAGGGGGCCAGACATCAGGTGGTGGTATTGACTGACCACAAAAATTTAATTTACCTTGAGTCTGCCAGGCGCCTGAATCCTAGACAAGCGCGCTGGTCGTTGTTTTTCTCTCGGTTTAATTTTGTGGTGTCTTACCTACCGGGTTCTAAGAATGTTAAGGCGGATGCCCTTTCTAGGAGTTTTGAGCCTGACTCCCCTGGTAATTCTGAGCCCACAGGTATCCTTAAAGATGGAGTGATATTGTCTGCCGTTTCTCCAGACCTGCGGCGGGCCTTGCAGGAGTTTCAGGCGGATAGACCTGATCGTTGCCCACCTGGTAGACTGTTTGTTCCTGATGATTGGACCAGTAGAGTCATCTCTGAGGTTCATTCTTCTGCGTTGGCAGGTCATCCTGGAATCTTTGGTACCAGGGATTTGGTGGCAAGGTCCTTCTGGTGGCCTTCCCTGTCACGAGATGTGCGAGGCTTTGTGCAGTCTTGTGACATTTGTGCTCGGGCCAAGCCTTGTTGTTCTCGGGCTAGTGGATTGTTGTTACCCTTGCCTATCCCGAAGAGGCCTTGGACGCACATCTCGATGGATTTTATTTCGGATCTGCCTGTTTCTCAGAAGATGTCTGTCATCTGGGTGGTGTGTGACCGTTTCTCTAAGATGGTCCATCTGGTTCCCTTGCCTAAGTTGCCTTCTTCTTCCGAGTTGGTTCCTCTGTTTTTTCAAAATGTTGTTCGTTTGCATGGTATTCCGGAGAATATCGTTTCTGACAGGGGGACCCAGTTCGTGTCTAGATTTTGGCGGGCATTCTGTGCTAGGATGGGCATAGATTTGTCTTTTTCGTCTGCTTTCCATCCTCAGACTAATGGCCAGACCGAGCGGACTAATCAGACCTTGGAGACATATTTGAGGTGTTTTGTGTCTGCGGATCAGGATGATTGGGTTGCTTTTTTGCCTTTGGCGGAGTTCGCCCTCAATAATCGGGCCAGCTCTGCCACCTTGGTGTCCCCGTTTTTCTGTAATTCGGGGTTTCATCCTCGATTTTCCTCCGGTCAAGTGGAATCTTCAGATTGTCCTGGAGTGGATGCTGTGGTGGAGGGGTTGCATCAGATTTGGGGGCAGGTGGTGGACAATTTGGAGTTGTCCCAGGAGAGGACTCAGCTTTTTGCCAACCGCCGTCGTCGTGTTGGTCCTCGGCTTTGTGTTGGGGACTTGGCGTGGTTGTCTTCTCGTTTTGTCCCTATGAGGGTTTCTTCTCCTAAGTTTAAGCCTCGGTTCATCGGCCCGTACAAGATATTGGAGATTCTTAACCCTGTGTCCTTCCGTTTGGACCTCCCTGCATCCTTTTCGATTCATAATGTTTTTCATCGGTCATTGTTGCGCAGGTATGAGGTACCAGCTGTGCCTTCCGTTGAGCCTCCTGCTCCGGTGTTGGTTGAGGGTGAGTTGGAGTACGTTGTGGAAAAGATCTTGGACTCTCGTGTTTCCAGACGGAAACTCCAGTATCTGGTCAAATGGAAGGGATACGGTCAGGAGGATAATTCTTGGGTCACTGCCTCTGATGTTCATGCCTCCGATCTTGTCCGTGCCTTTCATAGGGCTCATCCTGATCGCCCTGGTGGTTCTGGTGAGGGTTCGGTGCCCCCTCCTTGAGGGGGGGTACTGTTGTGAAATTGGATTCTGGGCTCCCCCGGTGGCCACTTGTGGAATTTAACTTGTGTGCATCATCCCCTCTGTTCACCTGCTCCTATCAGGATGTGGGAGTCGCTATATAACCTTGCTCCTCCGTCAGTTTCTTGCCGGTCAACAATGTAATCAGTAGCCTTTCTGTGCATGTTCCTGCTACTAGACAACTCCCAGCTAAGTTGGACTTTTGTCCTTGTGTGTTTTTGCATTTTGTTCCTGTTCACAGCTGCTGTTTCGTTACTGTGTCTGGAAAGCTCTTGTGAGCGGAAATTGCCACTCTGGTGTTATGAGTTAATGCTAGAGTCTTAAAGTAATTTCTGGATGGTGTTTTGATAGGGTTTTCTGCTGACCATGAAAGTGCCCTTTCTGTCTTCATGCTATCTAGTAAGCGGACCTCGATTTTGCTAAACCTATTTTCATACTACGTTTGTCATTTCATCTTAAATCACCGCCAATATATGTGGGGGCCTCTGTCTGCCTTTTGGGAAAATTTCTCTAGAGGTGAGCCAGGACTGTCTTTTCCTCTGCTAGGATTAGGTAGTTCTCCGGCTGGCGCTGGGCATCTAGGGATAAAAAAACGTAGGCATGCTACCCGGCCACTTCTAGTTGTGCGGCAGGTTTAGTTCATGGTCAGTATAGTTTCCATCTTCCAAGAGCTAGTTCTCATATATGCTGGGCTATGTTCTCTCGCCATTGAGAATCATGACACAAGCTTTAAAAGACTACATTGCTGAGAGTCTGAGCAAAGGGCACATCAGGCCTTTGTCCTCGCCTGTGACAGCGGGGTTCTTCTTCGTTAAGAAGAAAGATGGCGGACTATGCCCGTGTCTGCATTTCAGGGAGTTAAACCAGATTACGGTTCGTGATCCATACCCTGTGCCACTGATACTCGACTTGTTCAACCAGGTGGCTGGTGCTAAGTGGTTCTCCAAGCTTGACCTCAGGGGGGCGTACAACCTCATAAGAGTCCGTCAAGGTGATGAGTGGAAGACGGCTTTTAATACTCCTGAGGGTCATTTTGAAAATTTGGTGATGCCATTTGGGTTGACAAACGCGCCTGCAGTATTTCAACATTTCATAAATGATGTGTTCTCGCATGTCCTGGGGAAATTCATTATTGTGTACCTAGATGACATTCTCATTTATTCATACGACCGTGATACTCATTTAGAGCATGTGAGGCAGGTGTTACAGCTTCTCAGAGAGAATAAGCTCTATGTAAAACTTGAGAAATGTGTATTTTCGGTTCAGGAGTTGCCTTTCTTGCGTTATATTGTGTCTGCTTCAGGGTTTAAAATGGACGCCGCTAAGGTGCAAGCGGTGCTGCATTGGGAACGGCCTGATAACCTAAAAGCACTTCAGCGGTTCCTTGGGTTTTCTAACTATTATAGAAAGTTTATCAAAGATTTTTCTACCATTGCTAAACCGCTTACTGACAGGACGAAAAAGGGTACCAATTTCTCTGCCTGGTCTGAGGCTGCTGTGCACGCATTCGAATTTCTAAAGAACAGTTTTGCTTCGGCCCCCATTCTGGTGCAACCGGACGTATCAAAACCATTTACCGTGGAAGTCGATGCGTCTGAGGTTGGAGTGGGGGCGGTGCTGTCACAAGGCTCATCCTTGGGCGAGTTGCGTCCATGCGCCTACTTTTCCAAAAAGCTGTCGCCCGCCGAACGTAACTACGATATCGGCAACAGGGAGTTGTTGGCTATCAAGTTGGCTTTTGAGGAATGGCGACACTTCTTGGAGGGGTCGGTCCACCAGGTTACAGTTATCACCGACCATAAAAATCTGCTTTATTTAGAGTCAGCCAAGCGTCTGTCCCCCAGGCAGGCTCGCTGGGCGTTGTTTTTCACGCGATTCAACTTTTTTGTTACTTATCGACTGGGGTCTAAGAACACAAAGGCAGATGCTTTATCCAGGTGTTTTCCGGGGGGAGAACCTCGGGAAGATCCGGTACCCATACTCCAAAAGGGTGTAGTGGTCTCGGCTCTCACGACAGAGGTTGAGGCTGAGATTGCCGAGGCTCAGGAGGAGGTACCACCAGAGCTTCCCATTAACAAATCATTTGTACCTCTCCATCTTCACCTAAGGGTGTTGGGTGAGCATCATGATACTGTTCTGGCTGGCCATCCAGGGGTTAGGGGTACCATGGAGTTGGTGTCGCGTTGGTTTTGGTGGCCCAAAATCCGACAGGACGTGGTCTCGTACGTATCAGCATGTACCACGTGTGCTAGGGCTAAGATGCCTCGCTCCCGTCCTGCTGGCACATTACATCCTCTAGGGGTACCAAGTAGGCCATGGACGGAGATCTCCATGGATTTTATTACAGACCTGCCCTCAGCTGGGAACACGGTCATCTTGCTGGTTGTTGATCGGTTCTCAAAGATGTCGCACTTTGTGTCCTTGCCTTCATTGCCTAACGCGAAGACTCTGGCTCAGATATTTGTGCAAGAGGTGGTCAGACTTCACGGGGTTCCGTCTGACATCGTGTCTGATAGAGGTACTCAGTTTGTGGCAAAATTTTGGAAAGCATTTTGCTCATGGCTGGGGATCAAGTTATCGCATTCTTCGGCGTTTCATCCTCAGTCAAATGGTCAGACCGAGCGTATGAACCAGAATTTGGAGCAGTATTTACGCTGCTTTGTTTCTGACAATCAGGAGGAGTGGTCAACGTTCCTTCCTTTGGCGGAGTTTGCCATAAATAATCACCTCTAGGAATTGTCTGGGGAGTCCCCGTTCTTTTGTGTTTACGGGCATCATCCTCAATTTTGTACTCTGCGTCAGGGGGGCTCTGCTGGCGTCCCGGAGGAGGACCAGTTAGGAGCACAACTGTCATCTGTCTGGAGGAGAGTGAAACCGCTTGCTGAGTATGGGTGCTAGGTACAAACGTGTGGCTGACAGTAGACGGGTGCCAGGTCCGGACCTGAGTGTGGGTGACTGGGTGTGGTTGTCCACAAAAAAACATAAAACTCAAAATACCATCCCTGAAATTAGGTCCAAGGTTTATTGGTTCATTTAGGGTCGCCGCCATCATTAACCCGGTAACCTACCGATTGGAGCTTCTTACGGTTTATAAGATACACAACGTGTTCCACAGATCGTTATTAAAAAGGTGGTGGGTTCCGTGGATGCGACACCGACGCCATCTCCAGTGTTGGTGGATGGCAATTTGGAATTTGAAGTCTCCAAGGTGGTTGACTCTCGTGTAGTGCACCGCACATTACAGTACCTGGTACACTGGCGTGGTTATGGGCCGGAGGAGAGGTCTTGGGTACCAGCCTCGGACATTCATGCGGACCGGCTGGTCAGTATGTTTCACCGCCGCCATCCAGACAAGCCGGGTCCTATAAGTCATGAGGGCCCTGGGGTCCCTCGTAGAAGGCGGGGTACTGTCATGTCGGACGCTATTCACACTAGGGCGTCCGACAGACAGTGGTAATTCTGCATTCGTCCACTATACGCTCAGTGGCGCCTACTAGATTTTATCTAGAACATATACAATACAAGATACCAAAAAAATAATATAAAATAATATAAAAAAAAATGTGGGGGTGGAAAATATGCAAAAAGAGTAACCACCGGAAGGCAGAATATGGTACTGATGCTAAATGTACAAAAGGTAGATGGTAAAATACTTTAATTTAATCATTTATGCGCAAAAAACATAGTATAATGAGATTAATAGAGTCACAAAATGACTTCTTATAGTAAGGTTATGCCAAATATAGATACAAGGCATAATACGCATAGAGAAGAAAATCAGGCGTGCTAGTAATAATGCAAAAAAATAACTACATCAGACATATAGAGAAAGTACATAAATATATTAGTAAAAAACCCAGAAAAATGAATAAATTAAATGCTGCAAAAATACACTAGGAATATAATCCTTAAATCAACAGAAAACAGTCTCAATACGGAAAGTCAAATGACCCAATGGTTTGTTTTGCAGAAAATGGCAAATGTATGCAAGAAAGTACATATGGTACTAGACCTATGTTTACACTGGGACCAAATGGCTTTAAAGTACATTTTTTTTTTATATATTATTTTATATTATTTTTTGGGTATCTTGTATTGTATATGTTCTAATAAAATTTGATTATTTTATGGCTACATTGCTTCTTTGTTGCTTTTTTGGATGTTTATATTGGTTTGGAGCATTGCCATTGAACTAGGCAGGTATTTCTTCTTTTTGATGTATTAGATTTTATCTAGGTTGTCCGGGGTTAATTTAGCTGGTACTCGGGTTGGAGGCTGTGTCACGCCCACGGCCTTTAAATAGTTCTGCTGAACTTTGGGCATCGACGATTATAGCTTGTGCCTCGTGCCTAGTGATTCCGGTCTGGAGTGGTGGTCTTGGAGTAGAAATATCGTATCTGGTGGTGTATTATCCTTTGTCATATTTCTCCTTCCTATATTTGTATTTGTTTTGCCCTGTGTACGTTATAGTGTTTTCCTGTGTGTCTGCGGCGTGGTGCGTTTTTAGTTTTCCCTGTCTGTGCTTTCTGTTGAGGTTGGTGTGTGGTCTAATCACTGGGTGGCGGGTGGAGGTTTCAGCATAGGGCTGAAACAGGAGTCAGGGTCAGGCCTGGTGGCCCAGACAAGCACACCATTAGTGTAAATTCTGGGAGAGGGACAGACAGTGTTTTCCCTAGTCTGAGGGATATCGCAGGGGCCCGGGTAACCAGCCTTAGTCTACCCAGTACCCCCGTGACATTAGGGGACACAGAGACCGTCGGATGTTCAAAAGCAGCCATCAGAGGTGGAAAAAAAGACAAGTGATCACCATCTGTATTTACAGTTAAGTCCATATATATTTGGACAGAGACAACATTTTTCTAATTTTGGTTATAGACATTACCACAATGAATTTTAAACAAAACAATTCAGATGCAGTTGAAGTTCAGACTTTCAGCTTTCATTTGAGGGTATCCACATTAAAATTGGATGAAGGGTTTAGGAGTTTCAGCTCCTTAACATGCGCCACTCTGTTTTTAAAGGGGCCAAAAGTAATTGGACAGATTCAATAATTTTAAATAAAATGTTCATTTCTAGTACTTGGTTGAAAACCCTTTGTTGGCAATGAGTGCCTGAAGTCTTGAACTCATGGACATCACCAGACGCTGTGTTTCCTCCTTTTTGGTGCTCTGCCAGGCCTTCACTGCGGTGGTTTTCAGTTGCTGTTTGTTTGTGGGCCTTTTTGTCTGAAGTTTAGTCTTTAACAAGTGAAATGCATGCTCAATTGGGTTGAGATCAGGTGACTGACTTGGCCATTCAAGAATATTCCACTTCTTTGCTTTAATAGACTCCTGGGTTGCTTTGGCTTCATGTTTTGGGTCATTGTCCATCTGTAGTATGAAACGACGACCAATCAGTTTTGCTGCATTTGGCTGGATCTGAGCACACAGTATGGCTCTGAATACCTCAGAATTCATTCTGCTGCTTCTGTCCTGTGTCACATCATCAATAAACACTAGTGACCCAGTGCCACTGGCAGCCATGCATGCCCAAGCCATCACACTGCCTCCGCCGTGTTTTACAGATGATGTGGTATGCTTTGGATCATGAGCTGTACCACACCTTTGCCATACTTTACTCTTTCCATCATTCTGGTAGAGGTTGATCTTGGTTTCATCTGTCCAAAGAATGTTCTTCCAGAACTGTGCTGGCTTTTTTATATGTTTTTTAGCAAAGTCCAGTCTAGCCTTTTTATTCTTGATGCTTATGAGTGGCTTGCACCGTGCAGTGAACCCTCTGTATTTACTTTCATGCAGTCTTCTCTTTATGGTAGATTTGGATATTGATACGCCGACCTCCTGGAGAGTGTTGGTCACTTGGTTGGCTGTTGTGAAGGGGTTTCTCTTCACCATGGAGATTATTCTTCTATCTTCCACCACTGTTGTCTTCCGTGGGCGCCCAGGTCTTTTTGCATTGATGAGTTCACCAGTGCTTTCTTTCTTTCTCAGGATGTACCAAACTGTAGATTTTGCCAGTTTGGTACCATGTTCACACAATATACACAATAACAGTGTCCTCTGATTGTCACATTTTTGTTGTCAATGTTTTATCTGTTTTGCCGTTTATTTGAAGTGTTTTTAGTGCAGATTTTGAAGTAGAATTTTTAATTATTTTTTTTTTTATAGTACAGGAAATCTTTGATTCTGCACTTAAAAGCACAATTTTGCTTTTTATCTATATTTTTATTTAGGCTTCACCTAGCAAGCTACAGAGAAAAAACACACAGGTCATAGTTAGTGATGAGCGAGTATACTCGTTTCTCGGGTTTCCTCAAGCACGCTCAGGTGGTCTCTGAGTATTTTGGTGTGTTCGGAGATTTAGTTTTCCTCGCCGCAGCTGCATGATTTGCGACTGCTGGACAGCTTGAATACATGTGGGGGTTGCCTGGTTGCTAGGTAATAACCACATGTATTCAGCTTGTCTAGCAGCCGCAAATCATGCAGCTGCGGCGATGAAAACTAAATCTCCGAATACGCCAAAATACTCAGAGACCACCCGAGCGTGCTTGAGGAAACGAGTATACTCGCTCACCACTAACTATGACCTGTGTGTTTTTTCTCTGTAGCTTGCTAACTGTAAACTGGCTAACCTCTGTACAGAACAAACTCAAATTAAAGAGTAGCCTTCGCTTAATTTTTTGATTTATGAATCAATAGTAAACTTGTAAATAGAAAACTTTGATATACAACCCTAAATCCCCCCAAATTGGAACACTGTAAATTGTAAAGAAAACAAGAATGCAAATGATTGGAAATTTCTTATAGACATATTTTATTCACAGCAGAACATAGAATACGGATCAGAAGGTGAAACGTTTTGATATGAAAAAAATGAATTAAATTTAGAAAGTGACGGCAGCAGAGCATCTCAAAAACCTTTGGACGGTTAACAAACGGCTGACAAGGGGCCATATAAAGGAACAAGCTGATGGAAAAACAAATGCCTGCATAAAAATATATCAGTCCATTTAGTCACTAGCAGAAAAAGGGACAAATGGAGTCGTTTTAATTCACAACAGCACCATGAGAATGCCATCAAATCAACAAGAGGAATGGAGTAGATTGAAGTTTAGTTTTGTGAAAAAAGACAAAGTATAACTTTAGTTTAATTCTCTGCTAATTCTGGTATTTTTGGTCTAGGGGGCAGTCCTATCAGTGACTAACAGCTGTCTCTATATGCACTTCTATACAATGACAGCTGTCAATCACTATAGGACCACCCACTGGACCAAAAATTCCAGAAAGAGCAGAGGATTAAATGGTTAGAACACAAGTTATACTGAATGTTTTCTCACAAAACTATATATCAATCTGCTCATCTACTCCTGTACGTTCATTCCTGCTTAGCGTATTGAGTGTCCTAACCCTTCCCCCCCACGCTACTAAAGTCTGAAGGGTATAATCCATCCATGGTTAATAACAGCTGATCGGTGAGGATGCCGGGTGTTGGACTTCCACCGATTTTATAATTGATGACCTCTTCTCATAAAAGTCATAAATATAATATGAGCAGACAACTCCTTTAAAAAGTTGTTCTCATGGAATTGTGCAGGAGCACCCTGTTCCCCTGCCTCCCGACTTCCTGTGCATGACCATTAGGTCAATCATCATTGCACCACAGGCCTGAATTATGCGCTCTTTGATTCTACCAGCAGAGACATATTTGTTTGTGCAGCATTACATGTGTGCAGAGGGACTGAAGCTGGTCAGATCGGGAGCTCAGCGAAGCGGCAACAGGCTCTGCTGAAGCTATATCCAGGATATCTATAAACAGAAAGATAGTGAGGAAACACTTAGCTAACATAAATGAATTCAAGTATCCAGGTCCAGATGAATTACACCCCAGAGTACTGAAGGAGATAGCAGAAGAAATTTTTGAACCACTCTCCATAATCTTTGAAAATTCTTGGAGAACAGGAGAAGTCCCAGAAGACTAGAGAAGAGCAAATGTTGGTCCTATCTTCAAAAATGGGAAGAAGGTGGACCCAAGGAACTATAGGCCGGTGAGTCTGACTTCCATACCAGGAAAGATCTTTGAACAAATTATTAAACATCATGTACAGTATGTAAGTACCTGGATAAGAATGAAGTGATTAACCAGAGTCAGCATGGCTTTGTAACTAATAAGTCATGTCAGACTTAATTTCCTTCTATGACAGTAACACTGACTGGGTAGATCGGGGAAATGCTTTAGATATAGTATATCTTGACTTCAGCAAAGCATTTGACAAAGTATCTCGCACCATCTTTATTGAAAAAATTACTATGTATGGAATGGACAAGGCAACTGTTAGGTGGATTCATAACTGGCTTAGTGATCGGACCCAAAGAGTGGTCGTAAATGGATGCACATCCAGTTGGAAGAATGTCTCAAATGGGGTACCGCAGGGTTCTGTCCTGGGCCCTATAATGTTCAACATCTTTATCAATTATTTAGATGAAGGAATTGAGGGTACGCTGATTAAATTTGCTGATGACACAAAGCTTGGAGGGATAGCTAATACTAGAGAAGATAGAAGATTCAAAAAGATATAAATAAACTGGAGCAATGGGCAGCAACTAACAGAATGGTGTTTAACAAAGAAAAATGCAAAGTACTACATCTGGGCAATAAAAATGAAAAAAGCATATACAGAATGGGAGGAATAGGGCTAAGCAACAGCACGTGTGAAAAAGACTTGGGTATACTAATAGATCATAAACTGAACATGAGTCAACAGTGTGATGCAGCAGCAAAAAAGGCAAATGCAATTCTGGGATGAATTAACAGAAGCATACAGTCTTGATCACGCAAAGTCATTATTGCCCTCTACTCCTCTTTGGTCAGACCTCATCTGGAATACTGTGTCCAGTTTTGGGCACCACATTTTAAAAAAGACATCAACAAACTTGAGCAAGTTCAGAGAAGAGCGACCAGTCTGCAAACCATGTTGTAATGTGCTGCTGCAGTGCAGTAGAGTGCAACCTCCACCAGGGGGTGCTGGTTAAGGAAAAGAGGTTGTACACACAGCGCAGCAATACTGAACAACAACAACACAGGTGTCACAGGTAATGAAAGAGAAGTCAGACAAGCCAAGGTCATACACAGAGAGATAAGCGCAGTACACAGGGGAAGTCAGAAGAATGGTCGGGGACAAACAAGAAGTCAGAGCATACCAGGAATGTGGTAACCAAAACGTGAGATGTAAGACGAAGTTGGGATACAAGCCAGATGTCAGAACAAGTCATAAACGGGTACAGGCAGTCAGAGGCAAGAAGGAACACAAGTACAAGTGAACAGGTCAGGTGCTCAAGCCGTGCAGCATGAACTATAGCAGACACTGGCCCACAGCCTGCAGAGGACTTAAATAGCTCAGCCAGCTTCAAAGTGAGGCAGAGGGGATTAACTCCCACATGACCAGTCCAGAGACAAGACAGCTGAACATAAACTCAGAACTGGATCATGACACATGTCCTATGAGGAACGGTTACAGGATCTGGGAATGTTTAGCTTGCAAAAAAGAAGACTGAGAGGAGACATAATAGCTGTCTACAAATATCTCAAGGGCTGTCACATTGTAAAAGGATCATCTTTATTCTCATTTGCACAAGGAAAGACTAGAAGCAATGGGATGAAACTAAATGGAAGGAGACACAGATTAGACATTAGAAAAAACTTTTTGACAGAGTGATCAATGAGTGGAACAGGCTACCACGCGAGGTGGTGAGTTCTTCTTCCATGGAAGTTTTCAAACAGAGGCTGGACAGACATCTGTCTGGGATGATTTAGTGAATCCTGCTTTGAGCAGGGGGTTTTACCAGATGACCCAGGAGGTACCTTCCGACTCTACCATTCTATGATTCTATAATTTGTCTAAGAGACAAACCGCACACCGCAGCAGAGTTATTGAAATGAATAACAGACCAGACAGATCTGTAGCTCTCACCGTTGAACCTACAACAAAGGCATGATCATGCGTGATAATGGCCATAACCTTGTAGAGGAGGTGAAGCTTGGAAAGCTCACACATGTACCATACTTGACCCACATGCTTAACTTGGAAGTTCAGCGGTTTCTGAAAATCTACCCAGATTTGACCAGACCTTCTGGTCAAGGTACACCATATTAGTGCACATTTCCATAAGTCAGCTACAGCTGCCATCGATCTGGCAATGCTGCAGCAGCGCATGCAAGTGCCAGCTCACTGACTAGTGTGCGACGTGACTACGTGCTGGAACTCCATGCTGCACATGCTGGCAAGGCTGTTTGAGAAGCATAGGTCAGTTGTGCAATACCAGCTACAACATGCCCATCAGTATTATAATCACCCTCCGCATATAACATCTCAAGAGTGGGCATGGGTGTCTGACATTTGTGCAGTTCTCCAAGACTTTGAGGACTCCACAAAGATGGTGAGTGACAGTGGCGCTATCATTGGCACAACCATCCCTCTTCTTTGCCTACTTTAGCAGTCGCTGCTGACAGTTAAACAGGAAGCTTTGCATGCAGACCAGGTGGAGATGGAGGAAGACATGAGACAGGGAGATACTACCCAGCCTCATCTCATCTTAGCACAGATTGGGTAACAATGAGGAGGTGGAGGCTAAGGAAAAGAAGGAGGAACAGGAGCTGACTCAAGAGGTTAGTACCCACACAAGCTTTGTCCGTCTCTCCTACGTGGATAAGCTGAGGAGGGAAATGAGGAGGAAGAGATGGAGATGGAGAGTAGTCATCATGGTGGAGATAGGGAAGTGTTGGCTTTAGGGACCTTAGCAGATATGGCAGACTTTATGTACCACTGCCTTTCACGTGACTCTCGCTTTACATTCATTTAGACCAAATGTTCAATGACAATGGTGTTGTTGCCACTGCACCTTTGGCATCCATGATGTGAGATTCCTGTTAGGCTCTCCTGGTGAGGTGGATTTATGAAGTTGCAGGTCAACATAGATACACTAACCCAAGGTGTTGGCACACTAGAAGGGAAAACACTTGAAAAAGTGAGGATTTGGACTAACTAAAAGCCACAAAACTAGGAGTGCAGATGAAGAGGAAAAATAAAATTAACCCCTTCATGACCCAGCCTATTTTGACCTTAATGACCTGGCCGTTTTTTGCAATTCTGACCAGTGTCCCTTTATGAGGTAATAACTCAGGAACGCTTCAACGGATCCTAGCGGTTCTGAGATTGTTTTTTCGTGACATATTTGGCTTCATGTTAGTATAAAATTTAGGTCGATAATTTCTGAGTTTATTTGTGAAAAAAACAGAAATTTGGCGAAAATTTTGAAAATTTTGCAATTTTCACATTTTTTATTTTATTCTGTTAAACCAGAGAGTTATGTGACACAAAATAGTTAATAAATAACATTTCCCACATGTCTACTTTACATCAGCATAATTTTGGAAACAAAATTTTTTTTTTTTGCTAGGAAGTTATAAGGGTTAAAATTTGACCAGTGATTTCTCATTTTTACAACAAAATTTACAAAACCATTTTTTTTAGGGACCACCTCACATTTGAAGTCAGTTTGAGGGTTCTATATGGCTAAAAATACCCAAAAGTGACACCATTCTAAAAACTGCACCCCTCAAGGTGCTCAAAACCACATTCAAGAAGTTTATTAACCCTTCAGGTGTTTCACAGCAGCAGAAGCAACATGGAAGGAAAAAATGAATATTTAAATTTTTAGTCACAAAAATGATCTTTTAGCAACAATTTTTTTTATTTTCCCAAGGGTAAAAGGAGAAAGTTGACCCCGAAAGTTGTTGTCCAATTTGTCCTGAGTACGCTGATACCTCATATGTGGGGGTAAACCACTGTTTGGGCGCACGGCAGGTCTCGGAAGGGAAGGAGCGCCATTTGACTTTTTGAATGAAAAATTGGCTCCAATCTTTAGCGGACACCATGTCGCGTTTGGAGAGCCCCCGTGTGCCTAAACATTGGGGCTCCCCACAAGTGACCCCATTTTGGAAACTAGACCCCCCAAGGAACTTATCTAGAAGCATAGTGAGCACTTTAAACCCTCAGGTGCTTCACAAATTGATCCGTAAAAATGAAAAGTACTTTTTTTTCACACAAAATTTCTTTTAGCCTCAATTTTTTTCATTTTCACATGGGGAACAGGATAAAATGGATCCTAAAATTTGTTGGGCAATTTCTCCTGGGTACGCCGATACCTCATATGTGGGGGTAAACCACTGTTTGGGTGCACGGCAAGGCTCGGAAGGGAAGGCGCGCCATTTGACTTTTTGAATGGAAAATTAGCTCCAATGGTTAGCGGACACCATGTCGCGTTTGGAGAGCCCCTGTGTGCCTAAACATTGGAGCTCCCCTACAAGTGACCCCATTTTGGAAACTAGACCCCCCAAGGAACTTATCTAGATGCATAGTGAGCACTTTAAACCCCCAGGTGCTTCACAGAAGTTTATAACGCAGAGCCGTGAAAATAAAAAATAATTTTTCTTTCCTCAAAAATTAATTTTAGCCCGGAATTTTTTATTTTCCCAAGGGTAACAGGAGAAATTGGTCCCCAAATGTTGTTGTGCAGTTTGTCCTGAGTACGATGATACCCCATATGTGGGGTTAAACCACTGTTTGGGCGCACGGCAGGGCTCGGAAGGGAAGGCACGCCATTTGGCTTTTTGAATGGAAAATTAGCTCCAATCATTAGCGGACACCATGTTGCGTTTGGAGAGCCCCTGTGTGCCTGAACATTAGAGCTCCCCCACAAGTGACCCCATTTTGGAAATTAGACCCCCCAAGGAACTTATCTAGATATGTGGTGAGCACTTTGAACCTCCAAGTGCTTCACAGAAGTTTATAACGCAGAGCCGTGAAAATAAAAAATAATTTTTCATTCCTCTAAAGTTATGTTTTAGCAAGCAATTTTTTATTTTCTCAAGGGTAACAGGAGAAATTGGACCCCAATAATTGTTGTCTAGTTTGTCCTGAGTATGCTGGTACCCCATATGTGGGGGTAAACCACTGTTTGGGCGCACGTCGGGGCTCGGAAGGGAGGGAGCACCATTTGTCTTTTTGAACGCAAGATTGGCTGGAATCAATGGTGGCGCCATGTTGCGTTTGGAGACCCCTGATGTGCCTAAACAGTGGAAACCCCTCAATTCTAACTCCAACACTAACCCCAACACACCCCAAACCCTAATCCCAACTCTAGATATAACCCTAACCCCAACACACCCCTAACCACAACCCTAACCCAACACACCCCTAACCCTAATCCCAACCCTAATCCCAACCCTAACCACAACCCTAACCCCAACACACCCCTAACCCTAACCACAAGCCTAATCTTACCCTATTTCCAACCCTAGCCCTAATTCCAACCCTAACTCTAATTCCAACCCTAACCCTAAGGCTATGTGTCCACATTGCGGATTTGTGTGAGATTTTTCCGCACTATTTTTGAAAAATCCACAGGTAAAAGGCACTGCGTTTTACCTGCGCATTTACCGCGGATTTCCAGTGTTTTTTGTGCGGATTTCACCTGCGGATTCCTATTGAGGAGCAGGTGTAAAACGGAATCCGCACAAAGAATTGACATGCTGCGGAAAATACAACACAGCGTTTTCGCGCGGTATTTTCCGCACCATGGGCACAGCGGATTTGGTTTTCAGTAGGTTTACATGGTACTGTAAACCTGATGGAAAACTGCTACGAATCCGCAGCGGCCAATCCGCTGCGGATCCACAGCCAAATCCGCACCATGTGTGCACATAGTCAAATCTAACCCTAACTCTAGTTCTAACCCTAATTCTAACCCTAACCCTATCCCTAACCCTAGCCCTAACCCTAACCCTAGTTGGGGAAGAAAAAAAATATATATTTTCTTTATTTTTATTATTGTCCCTACCTATGGGGGTGATAAAGGGGGGGTTAATTTACTATTTTTTTTATTTTGATCACTGTGATAGGTTTTATCACAGTGATAGGTTTTATCACAGTGATCAAAATGTACTTGGAACGAATCTGCCGGTCGGCAGATTCGGCGGGCGCACTGCGCATGCGCCCGCCATTTTGTAAGATGGCGGCGCCCATGAAGAAGACGGACGGACACCGCGAGGCTCGGTAAGTATGAGGGGGGGAGATCGGAGCACGGGGGGGATCGGAGCACGGGGGGTGGATCGAAGCACGGGGGAGCAGACAGGAGGACGGGGGAGCGGACAGGAGGACGGAGGGGAGCGGACCACAGTACGGGGCAGAAAGGAGGACTGGGGAGGCGATCGGTGGCGGTGGGGGGGGCAGATAAGGTTTTCCAGCCATGGCCGATGATATTGCAGCATCGGCCATGGCCGTATTGCAATATTTCAACATTTTCATAGGTGAAATATTACAAATCGCTCTGATTGGCTGTTTCACTTTCAACAGCCAGTCAGAGTGATCGTAGCCACGGGGGGGTGAAGCCACCCCCCTGGGCTGAAGTATCACTCCCCCTGTCTCTGCAGATCGGATGAAATTGGAGTTAACCCTTTCACCCGATCTGCAGGGACGCGATCATTCCATGACGCCACATAGGCGTCACAGGTCGGATTGGCACCGACTTTCATGACGCCTACGTGGCGTCAAAGGTCGGGAAGGGGTTAAAGCAATAGGAATAAACACACATCTTACCCAGTGCTTGGGTCATTTACCAGTTGTCCATACCAATTGACACACTTGTGTGATGACATCAACTGCTTCAGGTAAGGACTGGGGCTGAAATTCAGCCCTGGCATTTGAAATCACACAGGCCCATGTTGTCCCCATCTCCATGAACCAGATGGGATATTTTACTAATATTACCCTGGATGGAGGAAAGGAAGATTTTCTACAAGACCAATATTTCTAATGATACCTGTGGCCTGCTGGGGTAAGTGACGGAGTCGGCGACTTTGTGCTCCATCACAACTCTTAACAGTGTGGGTATATTGAGAATGCCAATTCTGTTAACAACGTAGCAGACAAGGCAGCCCATGACCAGACAGGCCCTTCTGGCATTTGCCAGAATTGCCAGTTGGCCAGTCCGGCCCTGGACTGCTTCTTCGGATTACTTTCTTAGCTCTATTCGAATATTGTCACATCCAGGCTCTTTGTTATTGGACAGAAGCTTTATCTTAGCAATGACTTGGTCTTTCAGGATGTTCAACTCTCAATCATTTCCAGTCTCAGTGTTATGAACGTGTTCGCACACACATGAAATAAAGGAGGAACGAAAGGACTAATAAAAAGTGATGCTGCACCTACACCCAACCGGTCCCTTTACGGACTAGAAAAGTCTCTAGCCGCACAACGAAAAAACACCTCCTCAGACCTGGCTCCCTAAGGGTATGTGCACACGTATTCTTGAGGTCTGCGGATTTTTCCGCAGCGGATTTGTGAAAACCGCAGGTAAAAGGCACTGCATTTTACCTGTGGATTTCCTGCGGAATTACCGCAGATTTACCGCGGTTTTTTGTGTGGATTCCACTGTGGTTTTACACCTGCGGATTTCTATTATGGAGCAGGTGTAAAACCGCTGCAGATTCCGCACAAAGAATTGACATGCTGCGGAATGTAAACCGCTGCGTTTCCGCGCTATTTTTTCCGCAGCATGTGCACTGCGGATTGCGTTTCCCATAGGTTTACATTGTACTGTAAACGCATGGGAAACTGCTGCCGACCCGCAGCTGCGGAAACGCTGCAGATCCACAGCAAAATCCGCAGTGTGTGAACATAGCCTAAAAGGTCATCAAGGGGTTTCTCCTACCTCCTGAATAACCAGAGGAAAGGCCGCACACAAATCCTACAAAAGAAGAGCATACAGCGAGACAACAGGACCCAGCGTAAGAAAGTAAACACGTTTACACAGAATGGACAAGAGAAAAAAAAAGAGAACTAAAAAATAAACAGACTAAGTGAAAATCTCCCAGACCCCAAACATGGAATAAAGAAAAGGGTGCTGGGATGGATAACTGACAAAAAGACTGCATGAAGTCAACTGAGATAACTAAAATAATATAATCTCTAGTTAAGGATCTGGAACTTCAAATACCATAAACCATGAAGTATAGTCAGCAAAGAAGGCAGGGGCAAGGTGAGTAAAAATAGTCCTTCTCAAGATGTGATAGGACAAAATCAAATGAGGAAGTGAGAGACACCTGAATTGAAGCAAACCAAGCCAAGACAAGAGAACTATCAGCAGTTGGACAGAGACCGCACAGGCTGTGGCTCAGCAGAGAGGGAAACTGACCACATAGCAAGAGATTATCAGATTGAGTCCTGAAACGAGCCATTGCACTCAGTTTCTTCCCACATCACTGAGTCATTCTTGTAAAGGTGCTCTGAGTACTCTTTCCTTGATCTGTTCTGGCTCAGTTTGTTTTTGTTGGCTTTTTTCAACATACCCACTCTTGGTTGAAACTTTTGTTGTATCTCTTTGATCTTTAGGTATGACTTTCTGATCTTGCCCCTCAGATGTTCTATTCCTATCTCTGTACATATTGTTTAGTAATAAAGTTCTTTGCTTGAATGGCTCTCTTTAGTCTTCTGATGTTGTCTGATGTTGTTTTTGCTACCTCATCTAAGAGCAGCCTGATGTACACAAAGAAAAGCTGAACCCAAAAATATATCACTTAGGCTATGTGCACACGTTGCGGATTGGGGTGCAGAATTTTCTGCACAAAATCTGCATCTCCTGGCAGAAAACGCAGGTGCAGATTTGATGCGTTTTTTATGTGGATTTTGTGCGTTTTTGTTGTGGATTTCATGTGTTTTTTACCCCTGCGGATTTCTATAATGGAAGGGTGCAGAAACGCTGCAGATCCGCACAAAAGAAGTGACATGCTACTTCTTTTGATCCGCAGCGTTTTCCATGCAGAATTTTATTTTCATTCCAATTATATTGAATGGAGCAATATATGGGCCCATTATACTGTACGGAACAAAATATGGGCCACATTAATCTGTTTAGAGCATTGCAAGGGGCCCATTATACTGTATGGAACAATATATGGGACCCATTATACTGCATGGAGTAATACACGAGGTCCATTATACATAATGGAGCAATATATGGCGCTCATTATTCTTTATGAAGCAATATATGGTGTCCATAAAACTGTATTGAGGACTATGTGGTGCCCATAATACTGTATGGAGCACTATGTGGTGCACATAATACAGTATGGAGGACTATGCGGTGCACATAATACTGAATGGAGGATTATACTCTCCTGTTTAAAATGAAAAGTCTGCAGTCACTTTGTGTGTCACTCCGTGTGACTGCAGACTTTTGAATCCCCCCAGGGCGCGTTCTGTGAACTGCGAGGATTCGCAAGTTCTTGAGCTATTGTAGAATTTACAATAGATATCACTCATGTAATGTAAGAAGTGAAGTCTTTGAAATTCTACTATCTATATATTTCTTACATATAGGCATCTGTAAGAAAGACGCCTAAATACAGAGTAAATAAATAAAAAAGATAAAAAATCCATTTACCGTATGTACATTCATGTAAGTCAATATATAACAAGGTGAAAACCAAGGCAAAAAAAGTGCATGACAACAATAGGGAGAATACATATTTGCCTATTAGTCAGGGCCGGCATCGCCACCTAGCGCACCTAGGAAAAAGCCAGAGTCCTGGACGAAAGGGGGAGCACTCGCTGTTGGGGACTTCGGCACGCTATGAGGTTCGTGAGTCGGGAAAGCCCGATGCCAACGCTGGCACCCTCTTATAAAACTCACCTCTCCTCATTCATCACTGCTCCGGTCTCTGCAGAGTCTTCTGACTCTCTATGAGATGTGTCAGGGCAGAGAGCTATGATGTTACAATAGCGCGCCCTCGTCAGAAGACGCTAAGGAGACTGCAGCAGTGGGAGAAGAGGAGAGGTGATTATTTTATTTTCTATGTATGTAGCAATATATGGGGCCATTATACTATATGGAGCAATATATGGGGCCATTATATACTGTATGGAACAATATATGGGCCACATTAATCTGTTTAGAGCATTGCAAGGGGCCCATTATACTGTATGGAACAATATATGGGGCCCATTATACTGCATGGAGTAATACACGAGGTCCATTATATAAACCCCCAGGCAAATTGTTTGTACCCGATCATGTCCGTCTCACACTTCTGCAAGAATTTCATGATTCTCTGTTGAGTGCACACCCTGGGATTGCAGCTGCCCTGTGGGCAGTAGCTAGGAATTTTTGTTGGCCTTCTATGGGTACTGATATCAAAAAGTTTGTGAATACTTGTGAGGTGTGTGCTCATTCTAAGAGCTCTCTGGTCTGGCCGGCCGGGGAATTGGTACCTTTGCCAATTCCGGATAAACCTTGGACACACCTGTCCATGGATTTTATCACTAATCTTCCGTCTTCCAAGGGGAACTCAGTAGTTTTTGTAGAGGTTCATAGATTTTGTGCCGTTAACTGCTTAACCTTCTGCTGAAACCTTAGCTCGCTTGTTTATTCAGCATATAATTCGGTTGCATGGGGTCCCGGTGAATGTGGTGTCTGACAGGGGTGTGCAATTTGTGGCCAGGATTTAGAGGGCTTTTTGTAAGAAGTTGGGGTTTACGTTGTCATTCTCTGCTTATCACCCGGAATCTAACAGACTGAACGCACCAACCAGTCGTTGGAACAAATTTTGAGATGTCTGTTCTCTTCCAGACAGGAGGACTGGTGTGATGTATTACTCATGGCAGAATTTAAATTCAATTGTATTAATCAGTCTACTGGCAAATCTCCCTTTCAGGTCAATTATGGGTTTGTTCCACAGTTTTGAGAATTTTCCCGCATGGATTCTGGTTGCCCTGGTGCAGAGGGTTTGGTGCAACAGTTAAGAACCCTTTGGAGGGAGGTTCAGGGGAACATCTCCAAAGCCCAAAAGAGGTAAAACATTTTGCGGACAGGAGGAGGGGGTCAGCTCCTACACTGACTGTGGGGGAGAAGGTGTGGTTGTCTACCCGTAACATCAAACTTAAGATACCCTCTATGAAGTTGGGCCCCAGGTTTATAGGTCCATACAAGATTATAGAGGTGATCAACCCGGTGGCCTATAGATTACAGTTGCCCACCTCCTTCAATATTTCTAATGTCTTCCACAGGTCCCTATTAAAACCTGTGGGGATGGTTAGAGAAGATTCCTCATTCAATGTTCCGCTGGTATCGGTAGAGGGTCAGCTGGAGTACGAGGTAGGGCGCATCATTGATTCACGGTGGGTGCGTCAAAGGCTTCAGTACTCAATATATTGGAAGGGGTATTCTATTGAGGATCGGTCATTGGTTCCGACCAGTTCTGTGCATGCTGATCGACTGGTGCGAGCTTTTCATGCCAGATACCCTGAGAAGCCTGGTGGTCCAGTGGCCCCCCATTAAGGGGGAGTACTGTCATGGTTAGGACATCGTTAATGTCCTGTTCTCCCAGGGTTAATGCTGTTGGCCTCTCTTTCAAGATGGGAGGGGTATTTATACTCACTCCTAGCTGGGTTTCTCTGTCAGCTATATGTTCTGCTTTAGTCTGTGTGCTTGACCACTGGAGTGTGTGCCTGGTTTGCATTGTGTTTCTCTTGCTCTCCGTGCGTTACTCTGTTTGTTCTTCTGGATTACTGAACTCTGGCTTTGCTTCTGACTATCCCGTCTCTCCCTTTTGGTACCTCGTGATCTCCTGGCTCCAATCTTTGCTTGTTTGATAATTCTCTAGTGTTATCCCTTCTCTGTTCCCCGGCATCTGGCTCTGCCCCCTGACCTCCTCCCACTCTGTCACATGTCTAAGGTCCTGTTGGTTGCCAGGTTACTAACCGGGCGTTTAGCTCAGCTCCTTTGCTGCTATGTGCAGCTCTCCCCGCAGCAGTAATACCCCAGAGCCATGACAATATATATAGGGGAGCCACCCACAAGCTGGATCAGAGCTCCCCCTTCTGGTCTGGAGTGTGAACATGTTGTATGCTTGTGTTTACCTGATAGAGAAGATCTTCCCTCGCTTCCAAGCGTGACATCACTCTCCCCATGAGGAAAGCAATGCCACTGTAACAACCAGGACCCTGGGGGTTACACTATTCCACAATAATGAGTGATTCTTAGATTTTCACATAGCCATAGACTTATATTGCTACTAATTCATATGTGATGCTGATAAAATAACTCACGTCTCTATGATTTTTTGCTTGGACACAGGGTCCACAAAAAAACATGAACATGTGAACAGCCCCATAGACTATAATGCGTTTGTGTTCTGTCTACGAAAATCACAGCAAACAGATGTCTGAATGAGATCTAAAGGATCATAAACATTCAGTATAGGTCATTGGGTCATTGTGGATTATCAAATACCGGATTTAGGGAAAGTTCACTGTAATATGGAAGGCAATGAAATTAATGGTTAGCAAAATCAGGTTCGTCTACAATTTTTTTTATTTGTTAGTTTCTTTTCTGTTACAGAACTTCTCTCACGCTGGTACCAGCACTAAACCCTGGTTCCCCTTCTTGTAAAGTCTCTGTTGTCCCTGCAGTCTTGGAGATCTCCATCATTACTCCATGCAACCATAAGGACCTTCTCTTTTTACTCCTTGGGTTTCCATTGTCCTGGCAGGAAGAGAGCGACGTTCTCGAAAATCACAAGGGTGGTACAGAAGGCGGGGTCACTCGGAATAACGTGGGGGCAGTTTTCTTGTAGAAGTCATGTAAGCCTTTTTTTCCTTTTAAAAAGAAGAAACAAAACTATTAACTCTTGTCTAAGGTCTGACTGCGAGCGCTGACCCTCCCTAGCTATTTGTTAGGGGTCTCCAGGCTATGGGGCCGTACTGCTATGCTTTAGTAGGATGCTGAAGGCAAACTGATCTAGTACAGTAGTAGATTAGAGTAGGTTGCACCATCGCAGGAAAACACGAGGTGATAACCTTCCTGGCTGCTGGAAGAATTGGTCACATTGTCAGGTTATGGCACATACAGTGCCTTGCGAAAGTATTAGGCCCCCTGGAACTTTTCAACCTTTTCCCACATATCATGCTTCAAATATAAAGATACCAAATGTATATTTTTGGTGAAGAATCAACAACAAGTGGAACACAATTGTGAAGTTGAACGAAATGTATTGGTTATTTAAAATTTTTAAATAAATAAATGAAAGCGGCGCTGGTGTCTAAACAGTGTTAGTTACCTGCAGCGAATAAAACAATCACCACAAGATTGCAGGGAATACAAACTAAAATAAGATACAGTAATTCGCGCTGGTATAGCCAAGATGTGTCTTATAGCTAGATGCACCATTATGTTTAATAAAGTTTGCAAAAAAAAAGAGACATGGGGGTAATCAAGTGAACAGATACTACAACCTATTCCTGTATGCGAATTGTAGTTCCAAATATATATAGTCAATTCATATAAAGATACAAACCTGTATAGTCAGTACCTTGAAGCATGTAGATTGGTGGTTTCCAGATGTTCTCAGGGATGGTGAGTCCGATGAATGAATATAGTCTTTTCAGCATGGTGTCGGAGAGCTGCCCCGGCCGGTAGCAGCTGCTCCGTGTGTAAGCGCCAGTACGGGGCGGAGATGCTGAGTCCTGAGACAGAGATGCCGGGCAAGGTGCGAGAAGTGAGGGCGGCTCGTTTAGGACCTGCGTGACGCAGTGAATCAGTTGACCGCCCACGTGACTGGAAGCTAGATATGGATCGCGGTAAGGACCAAAAAAACGACTCTTTTCGGAAACGCCTGTTTCCTTCCTCAGGGATGGTCCTTACCCCGATTGGAGAACCTTATATGCCTTCAGTAGTAGGTTGCTAACAGAAACCAAACAACTCGACCTCGCTGTTAAGTCCTCTGGGGATCAGCGTGTCCAATAAAAAAATCCATTGGATTTTTTGGTCCTTACCGCGATCCATATCTAGCCTCCAGTCACGTGGGCGGTCACCTGATTCACTGCGTCACGCAGGTCCTAGACGAGCCGCCCTCACTACTTGCACCTTGCGCGGCCAAATACAGGAACATTCTTGACGAAAACCTGTTGGAGTCTGTAAGAGACCTGAGACTAGGACGGAGTTTTGTCTTCCAACAAGACAATGATCCCAAACATAAAGCAAAATCTACAATGGAATGGTTCACAAATAAACGTATCTAGGTGTTAGAATGGCCAAGTCAAAGTCCAGACATCAATCCAATAGAGAATCTGTGGAAAGAGCTGAAAACTGCTGTTCACAAACGATCTCTATCAAGCCTCACTGAGCTCGAGCTGTTTGCCAAGGAAGGATGGGCAAGAATTTCAGTCTCTCGATGTACAAAACTGATAGAGACATACCCCAAGCGACTTGCAGCTGTAATCGCAGCAAAAGATGGCGCAACAAAGTATTAAGTTAAAGGGGCCGAATAATATTGCACGTCCCCACAAGGCACTGTGCATAGATTACGTTATAGGTGCAAGATCTCGTCTGATAGGCGGAGGTCTCAGACGTGAGACCCACATCTGTCTACAGACCTGGGGAGCTATGAAAAGAGAGATGGCCATTCACTATTGTGGAGGTTCCTATAAGATCTGAGTACTCAGCCTTGTGTTCAGTTATTTTCATAGACCTTGACATGAACGGCAGGGTACATATGAAGCCAGTGCTCCACCCAATTCCTCCTGAAGCAATTATGTGGCTGATTCAGGACCCCTGTACTATTGATTTGAGGGTTCCTAAATGGTTGGACACCCACACCAGTCTAATGTATTTGAGATGTTGTACCCTCTTAAGGAAAGTTCAGAGTAAAATACCTGCAACAAAACTGCTGGTTGGGTCGGATGTGGGGGTTCTGCGCCACTAGGTTTGTTGCCTCATAAGTTTATGTTGAAGTTCTTTACGGTTTGTTCTTGTTGAGTTTTTGGGACCTTCGTCTGTACCGTACTGTTCCTTTATCATGTTTTTAGATAAACATTCCATACTGTTTGGTGCAGAACTGGTGCGATTCTTCTTCACAGTAAGGCATCATTCTACCATTGTGATCAGAGGCCTGATAAGCCAGGATCATTGTTAGGATGCAGGATTTATATAAGTTAGTTCTACTGTGGTCCTACCAGTGTAGGCATTGAGGAAGAAATACAAAATCAGCAGGCATTCATCAGTCGGAAACGAGCAAAGGTCAGGGCAGGCGGCAGTGCAGAAACATAACTGGAAGCAAGCAGAGGTCAGGGCAGGCGGCAGTGCAGAAACATAACTGGAAGCAAGCAGAGGTCAGGGCAGGCGGCAGTGCAGAAACATAACTGGAAGCAAGCAGAGGTCAGGGCAGGCAGCAGTGCAGAAACATAACTGGAAGCAAGCAGAGGTCAGGGCAGGCGGCAGTGCAGAAACATAACTGGAAGCAAGCAGAGGTCAGGGCAGGCGGCAGTGCAGAAACATAACTGGAAGCAAGCAGAGGTCAGGGCAGGCAGCAGTGCAGAAACATAACTGGAAGCAAGCAGAGGTCAGGGCAGGCGGCAGTGCAGAAACATAACTGGAAGCAAGCAGAGGTCAGGGCAGGCGGCAGTGCAGAAACATAACTGGAAGCAAGCAGAGGTCAGGGCAGGCGGCAGTGCAGAAACATAACTGGAAGCAAGCAGAGGTCAGGGCAGGCGGCAGTGCAGAAACATAACTGGAAGCAAGCAGAGGTCAGGGCAGGCGGCAGTGCAGAAACATAACTGGGAGCAAGCAGAGGTCAGGGCAGGCGGCAGTGCAGAAACATAACTGGAAGCAAGCAGAGGTCAGGGCAGGCGGCAGCGCAGAAACATAACTGGAAGCAAGCAGAGGTCAGGGCAGGCGGCAGCGCAGAAACATAACTGGAAGCAAGCAGAGGTCAGGGCAGGCGGCAGCGCAGAAGCATAACTGGAAGCAAGCAGAGGTCAGGGCAGGCGGCAGCGCAGAAACATAACTGGAAGCAAGCAGAGGTCAGGGCAGGCGGCAGCGCAGAAACATAACTGGAAGCAAGCAGAGGTCAGGGCAGGCGGCAGTGCAGAAACAATCCAGGGGGGCATGCCCAACAACCGTGAGAGCAGGACGCATGGTGGAGAGCTCCATAAAACAAGTGGAGATTAAAGACTTTATCAGGCACCCACACCTTACACAGTGCTTCTACTGCACCAGGGAGGACCTGGGACGGAGGCGTTCTCTGGCGGGGGACCTCAGGACCGGAGAAATTGGTGCTGACAGCCCGACGTGCGGCCATCCTAGAGACCGCGGTCTCCATCGCACACCTGCAGAACAGCGCAGGAGAGCACAGGAGGTCCTGGCGAGATGGCTCTGAGCCTCACAGACAGCATAGCAGGAGGCCAGACGCGCTGCAGCGATTGCGACACCGTGAAGGGAGCCTCAGACGAGGATCCCCGCTTGCTCCGCAAAGAACGCAGAGCAGAGGTAAGAAGGGACCCGCCCGCTCCCCGACGCTGACCGCACAGCATACCACGGTCTATACGCCTCATACCTACCCTGCTGGGTCCTATACGGGCAAATCTTCTGCTGGAGCCTGGCGCGGTCTTGGGCTCTGTAAAGGGGAGCCCCGGGAAGACTTGGAGTGAAACCGGAGTCCGGGATAACCCCCACCATCGCGCCATAGCTTGGAGGACTTTTCCCACCGTAGATAACCGCCAACATCTTAAAGGGCCACTGTCACCCCCTCCAGCCGTTATAAACTAAAAGAGCCACCTTGTGCAGCAGTAATGCTGCATTCTAACAAGGTGGCTCTTTTAGTTTTTGGTTCAAGTATTCCCAAAATAAAGCGTTTTGAAACTTATCCAAAATACCTGTCTTTAGCCAGGGAGGCGGGTCCTCACTCCCCAGCTTGAACCGCTACTCTGCCGTCACTCAAATCTTCAGGGGCTTTCGGCACCGCCCCCTCCGCGCTTTTTTCGCTTCAAAACCGGCGCCCGTGCTGTGTTTAAGCTCTGGCCGTCTGACGTCCCAGCCAGGCTTGCACACTGCGCCTGCGCGGGCATTGCAGCCACCCACCTTGGGAATCCCAGCCCCGCAGTGTGTTATGCATTATGCACAGTGCGGGGCTGGAAGGCGGGGGACCTGGGGGAGCGTCTGACACACGCAGTGCGCATGCCCAGGAATCCTAGCCCCGCACTGTGCATAATGCATAACACACTGCGGGGCTGGGATTCCCAAGGTGGGTGGCTGCAATACCCGCGCAGGCGCAGTCTGCAAGCCTGGCTGGGACGTCAGACGGCCAGAGCTTAAACGCAGCGCAGGCGCCAGTTTTGAAGCGAAAGAAGCGCGGAGGGGGCGCCGCCGAAAGCCCCTGAAGATTTGCGTGACGGCAGAGTAGCGGTTCAAGCTGGGGAGTGAGGACCCGCCTCCCTGGCTAAAGACAGGTATTTTGGATAAGTTTCAAAACGCTTTATTTTGGGAATACTTGAACCAAAAACTAAAAGAGCCACCTTGTTAGACTGCAGCATTACTGCTGCACAAGGTGGCTCTTTTAGTTTATAACGGCTGGAGGGGGGTGACAGTGGCCCTTTAAAGTTTGGATATGGGGCTATCTACAATCAACCCCTATAGACTGTATTAGATGTCTTGCTAACTTTATTCCCTTACCATACAATCACTATTAACCCTATTTCTGTTGAATCTCTCTGGATCCCCCAGTGAACAACAAACTGTGATTTTACATAAAGTCGTTGTAATAAGTATTAAGGGGATTCTGGCGACATCTTGTGGCGGAACCGGGAATAATATTAGAATTTCACTCTATTCACAATAACATCTTCTTATGGGTCATCTTATGGGACTCTGTGCTCGTCCCCAATAAATACTGAGACACGCAGGAGCTTGGCCTGAGATGGGCTTGCTGATGAGGGGCTAGACTCCATGGAGTGACTGCTTCACTCCCCCATGTTCCATCCAATTGACATATAGACAACATTAGCTGCAGACATCTAAGGGTAAAACCAGACAGATCATTGAACAGAAAGCAAACTCAATTAAGGAAACCACATCGGAGGACATGAGACGTTATTTAAACTCAACTCCCCAGACCAGAAATACAAGGTCCACGATGACACATGCCACTAATCGAGACAATTCTCCCTCTAAGGAGTCAATGGGAGCACGCGGTTCGCCTACAAAGCTTGCTGATGATTTTGAGGAGGACAAAATAGATACGGAAGAAATGAATATTGCAGAATTAAGAAAGTATATAAAAGCTCTCCCTGCAAAAAAAAAGATCTTGAAGGATTTGCTTGTAGACTCGAAAATTCATATAAGCAAGAAATTTACAACTTACAGAAGGAATTTACCACACGAATTGAAGACGTGGAAAAAACTCAGGAAGGTATTTCTTGAGAACTGCAGGCACACAGAGACATTATAATAGACCACACTCTTAGGCTTCTTTCACACTAGCGTCGTGCACTGCACGTCGCTATGCATCGTTTTGTTGAAAAAACGCATCCTGCAAAAGTGCTTGCAGGATGCGTTTTTTCTCCATAGACTTGCATTAGCGACGCAGTGCGACGCATTGCCACACGTCGCAACCGTTGTGTGACGGTTGCGTCGTGTTGCGTCAGACCGTCGCCACCAAAAAACGTTACATGTAACATTTTTTGGTGCGTCGTGACCGTCTTTTCCGACCGCGCATGCGCGGCCGTAACTCTGCCCCCGCCTCCCCGCATCTCACAATGGTGCAGCGGATGCGCTGGAAAACTACATCCGCTGCCACCGTTGTGCGGCGCTTTCACAGTTTGCGTCGGTGCGCCGCAGCATCGCATTGCGACGTGCAGTGCACGACGCTAGTGTGAAAGTAGCCTTAAACTGGAAGAAATCTCATCTGGCATGGAAGACCTTGAAAATCGCAATAGGCACAATAATATTCGCATACGTGGTCTACCAGACTCTATTGGTCCTTCTGATCTAGATCACACAGTTCAGAAGATCTTTCTAGACATACTAGACGATAGAGAGGGCAATTCTATTGAGTTTGACAGGATTCACAGATCTCTGGGTCCCAAACCCACTTCTGATACACGCCCTCGTGATGTCATATGTAGAATTCATTACTACAGAATTAAGGAAGCCATAATGATGGCCTCGAGAAAGAGAGAAATCCTACGATTTGAAGGCCATCAAATTTTAATCCTTTCGGATCTGTCCAGACGCACACTGCTACTACGTAGAGCCCTGAAACCGTTGTTAGCTGAACTTAAAAAGAGAGACATCCCATATAGATGGGGGTTCCCCTTCCAACTAACAGCTTTCAAGGGAGGCAAAACGGCTTCTTTTAGACGGATGGGTGATCTGACCAATTTTCTGGGAACTTTCGAACTCCCATTGATAGATGTTCCTGAGTGGCCTCTGAGTCCGAAGCTCCCAGAGGCCCCACCAAGATGGCTTAAAGTTCAGCAGACCAAAAAAAGTGACAACAAACGAGTCTCATCCAATCTGACATGAGGACTTCTTACTTTTGTCCATGTTCCTTGTCGCGATAACCTTGAACACAGATGGAACCATCTTCGTCTGGAGGCTTCATATAGCCTAGACTTTCTTCTTTCTATGTTATGTGTGACATAGATGTTCTGCAATCATTGCCTAGTTTTATTTTGTTTACACTTCACCTTAATAAATCCAGTTTCTTAAGTACAAATAATATGGGTCTTAGAGGGTTATAGATTTGCAGTTGTATAATCATTTTTTTTTTTGCTAGGATCAGGCCGAAGGTGATGTCTCAACCTAGACAAGATCAATATGACCAGTCCAATTAGGCTATAACCTTTTTGTGTAAAGATGTCTATAATAATAATAATCTTTATTTTTATATAGCACCAACATATTCCGCAGCGCTTTACAGTTTGCACACATTATCTTTGCTGTCCCCGATGGGGCTCACAATCTAAATTCCCTATCAGTATGTCTTTGGAATACTACCATTCTATATAGCATAAAAAACAATCTTAATTCTGTACTGGAGTATCCACATGAATATTTAATTATTTTATATACATTTGTAATATTTCCAATTAGTAGAGTTGACAAATCTTTGTCTACGATTTTTCGTGATTTTTCGGGATGGGGAGGTGGGGTATATAGCCCGCTCTAGGCTTCCTTTCTCCCGGTAAAGTTCTTGGGTAGTGCGCTACCAAAATCTACTTCAGTGATGTAAGAAATATGGAGCACTAGCTCCACTGTAATTATTGCCATGTTCCTTTCTTTACCTTTCTTCCTCTCTATCCTATCCTTCTCTTTTCTCTTCTTTTCCTTCTCGTCTTATCCTTCTTCCCACTTAAATGTCTTATAATCCCATGGGTCCCTTCCTCGGGCGGGTTCCTGAAAATTCGTTATATCCTGGAATACCTAGATTATGGATAAAATTAAGTTTTGCTCCTTTAATGTCAAGGGGCTAAATATTCCTGTAAAAAGAAGACAGGTTCTATATACAAGCCATAGACAGCAAATCTCAGTTTTAATGCTCCAGGAGATCCATTTTAAAGCTGGAGTTATACCGCAATGTATCTCAAAATATTATCCTAAATTGTATCATAGTTCTAATCCATATGCCAAGTCCAAGGGAGTATCGATAGCTTTCCATAAAATTTTTATGCCTGAGGTTTTGAATTCCTTAATAGACCCAGATGGTAGATATATCTTTTTAAACATTTCATGGGCTGCACGTCAGTTGGTCATAGCTAATGTATAGTTTCCGAGTCAAGGACAACAGAAATTCGGGGCAGAGTGCAAAAGACGCCTTGGGGAGTTCGCTCGCTCCTCTCCTGTGATACTAGGAGGTGACTTCAACCTCCCCATGAACCCTGCAGTGGACGTCTCCTCGGGTAAGACTTCATACACCTCCTCTTCCATTAGCCAAATAAGGAAACAGATGTATTGCATGAGACTGGTGTGCAGCGCCCCAGAGTCCTGGTTGCTGCAGTACTGATGCTCCGCCGCTAAGGGGGGCTATGGTACGTCTGATGGCACTGAAGGAGTTCATCTGACCAGGTATCACAGACACTAATACATTTCACAGTCTGGCCTCCAGGGGGAGCTAAGGGTACTATGTATTAGGCCACTCCTCACAGTCTGGCAAAACTGGGGGTTAGGCAGGAAGTTAGATCAGAAAGCTGACTGGGTTGGAACCAGGCAACACCTTGTGGCAGAGGGTGTTGTAGGGGAAGATTCGGAGGGGTCCCTGTCAGGGGTGGGATCCTGACAGAGACCTAGCAACCAGAGAGAAAGCTACGGGACCGCGCCTGCACGATATAGCGGCGGTACCCCAAGAAAGGACAAGAGGCAAGGTTTATTGTGCTGAGTGAGAAACGAGATCAACGCAACAAGGAGAATACCAGTAGGAGTTGTGCTGTAAGACGAGGCAACATCCTATTGAGGCGCATAACCGGTGGCCGGAACGCCGAGGAAGTATAGAGCTCCAAGCCAAACTTCAAACCTACAGCAGGACAGTCAGTTATAGGCGGGCTGTCTCACCCAATTGACCTAGGAAGACACAGGGGGGGTAACAACAGGAGTGGGGCGACGCTAGAGTCCCTGAAGAGCTCCGAGCCTCCCCGTCATACGGGTGCGTCCTAACCATAAGATCTGGGGGACGTGGAAGAACATCAGAATCGAGTTGTGAGGGAACACGAGAAACAGACACAACAGTTGTGGGGACTATCCCGTGAGCACAGCAGGGGAGGACCACAACACACAAGCGCTAGAAGGTAGGCACAGATTTCCACCTGCAAAGGGAACTCTGGAGGTGCCATCGGACCGGTCAGGCTTGCGCAGCCCGGTTAACCGTATTCCGGATTGAGGACCCTGAAGCCTTCAGTAAAGAGGTAAAGAGACTGCAACCTGGTGTCCTCGTTATTTACTGCACCGCACTACCACCACCATCCACACCTATTATTGGGCGCCCCTCAGCAGGGTCACGGACCAGGCCTAGCCACCGTGACAACCCCAGAGCAGAGACTCAGAGGCCCGGTACCGGGTACCCCTCGGCCCTGCGGCAGTGGGGGCGCTACATTTTGGCGTCACGAACAGGATCTACTTAAGCCTGAGGAATCGGGTCATGTGTGCCTTAGAACTGTGATTTATTAGACTTGGACTGTGACTTATTGCAAAGACTGTGTATTGTCACTTGCCGCCAAAAATTCCCGCCAAAACCGCCGCCATTACAGCGCCACAGGGAGCGCAAGGGGAGAAGGAGGGCCTGCCATGGGAGGAGACTACCAAAGCGGCGCCAGAAGTAGCGATCGCCCCCTCCGACTTTTGCTGCGAGATGACGACCTGCCCGGAAGCAGAGGAGAACCACCCCCTGATTTGCAACGGCGGGAACGAGGTGAAGAGGGAGTTCGACCTTGGAGAAATGGCGGAGCCCGGTGCATGCGTTGCTGCCGAATTCCGGACAGCGATGATGAGCAGCAAGTGCCCGAGCAGCGGCGAAGTGATCCCGGCTTGCCCTCACCCACCAGAGGAGGACTCGCGTCCACCGCCGCTGAAGGGTCTGAACTCCTTGGAGCTGTCGGCGGAGGAGTCGAGCCTACCTATCCCGACCACGGAGCCATGGAGGGCGGAACCACATCAAGAGCCCACCTCGGAGGAACCGCAGTCCGGGCTGCGGCCAATTCCAGTGTCCTTGTCAGCGGGACGGATCGACATCGGTGGAATCACATCAGGCGCAGGTATGGAAGACGCACCTGCTCCCCTGACCGATCCTGCCCCCCTGACAGATCCCGCTCCCGCGACCGCTCCTCGCCCCAACAATAACTGTTTCCTCTCGGCGGGGCTGGCGGTGCTCACCCCCGACATGATGGGGAAGCTGGTACCTCCACTACCGACCACGATGGGGGAACCCATAGACGTGAGCCCAGAAGGGGTAATCCTCCAGTGGGACACCCCCTGGACCGGGCCAGATGGAGCTCGGGAGGGAGGCCTCACCCTTGCTGTGCTCACTTGGGAACAATATAAACAATGTCTGATCCTACATTGGAAAAACCGAAAAGGGACCGAACAGACTGATCCGCTAACAGTACGACACCCAAAGCCTGCACACGGCAGGAAAGACGTGGTAAAGCGGGGTACTGTGCTGGCCTTTCACCCAAAGCGGGGCTGGGGCTCCATACAGGAACCGGGACTACCGACTGATGTCTTCGTTACCAGTTACAACGTGAAGACTCCCTGCCGCAACCAATATGGTGACCCACTATTGCAAAAAGGGGATCAGGTTTCCAACACCCGCCACCGGAGTGCACAAGGATGGTGCGCTCGGAATGTCCAACGATGTGGGCCAGAGGCAGTGTCACCTGTTGCCCCGACCACGACCGATCCGGACTTGACAGATTTTGTTACTATCGCTACTGTACGCCTTGTTGCAGCTACCGAGCTGGCAGCCAGGGTTAGCCTTCGAATCCAGACACCGGGTGATCTGACTGCACCCGAGAGACCAACCATTGACACTGCTGCTACATCAGCCACAGACCAGGGGCCGAAGCCTGAATAGTCAGGAGGTGTCCACTGTCGGCTGATGTCTTGCAACTTACCATGAAGCTCTAGATGCCTTATAGAATGTAAATAGTTAACTATTTGTCCTTCTGATGTTTTTGCTGCTACAACCCGATCAGGGTTAACTCTTAAAGGGATCCCTTTGTTTACCCGGGATCCCTTCTTCTGCTTTTTGTTTTGTTTTTGTTTCCTGTTTATTCATCATTGAAAGAACTGCTGAATCATGAACAATGCATGATTACAAACTTTTTGTACATAGTTTGCACCTTCTTAAAGGTGCTCTCTACTGGTTTTACACAAGGAAAGGACTCTTTGTGAAGACACTGGTCTTGGAACCAGCACCGGAGTCCTTGCTGCGAACAGACTTGCAGCTTGAGAAGTTGCACTACCTCATAGAGACCTGGTCCCCTCTTAAAGGGAATGTTCACATATTGCACTTATGAACAGTGTTGCCTTAAGATGGTTAAATGGCAATAATGTTTTGAAAGAAGTTAAATGTAGCGAATTTGTTGATTGTGAGAAATGTTTAATGATGTTGATAGAACAATGAGGACAGAAAGTGAACCCGTACGGGGTTAGTCAGTGAGTCCTCCTAGGAGCCATACAGAGATGGCTCAGTAATCCTGAACTGAAAGATGGATGATAAGTTCTATACTATGTATAGTAGTAGAAAGGCAGTAGGCCCGGGCGGAAAGGGGCGGTCCTGCAACAGAAAGGAGAGGCAGTAGGCCTGGAGCAGTTAGGACAGGCGGTCCTGCAGATGTAAAGAAGGAGAATGCAGAAAAGTTAATTAGCCTTATAATGTTTTATAAGAAGGTCTTTAGTGGATCCAGCGAGTACGTCCTTAAAGGCAAAGTTAAATTATTGTTCAAACAAAGAAAATTTGCACTTAGTAGAATACCCGGTTGGGTAAGAGAAGTTATTTGTAGTATGTTATTTAAAGTATTTAACCATGTTTGTAACGTTCAAGTGTCCTTACCTCCCATAAAGGGAAGTCCTGTTAAAAAGTTTACTTGTACTTGCATTTTCAAAATTGTATGTCTTTTTGCTGACATGTATTGTTGTTTTCTTCCCAGTCCAGGAGTACTGGATTTAACCGGGGGGGAGTGCAGCGCCCCAGAGTCCTGGTCGTTGCAGTACTGATGCTCCGCCGCTAAGGGGGGCTATGGTACGTCTGATGGCACTGAAGGAGTTCATCTGACCAGGTATCACAGACACCAATACATTTCACAGTCTGGCCTCCAGGGGGAGCTAAGGGTACTATGTATTAGGCCACTCCTCACAGTCTGGTAAAACTGGGGGTTAGGCAGGAAGTTAGATCAGAAAGCTGACTGGGTTGGAACCAGGCAACACCTTGTGGCAGAGGGTGTTGTAGGGGAAGATTCGGAGGGGACCCTGTCAGGGGTGGGATCCTGACAGAGACCTAGCAACCAGAGAGAACGTTACGGGACCGCGCCTGCACGATATAGCGGCGGTACCCCAAGAAAGGACAAGAGGCGAGGTTTATTGTGCTGAGTGAGAAACGAGATCACCGCAACAAGGAGAATACCAGTAGGAGTCGTGCTGTAAGACGAGGCAACATCCTATTGAGGCGCATAACCGGTGGCCGGAACGCCGAGGAAGTATAGAGCTCCAAGCCAAACTTCAAACCTACGGCAGGACAGTAAGTTATAGGCGGGCTGTCTCACCCAATTGACCTAGGAAGACACAGGGGGGGGTAACAACAGGAGTGGGGCGACGCTAGAGTCCCGGAAGAGCTCCGAGCCTCCCCGTCATACGGGTGCGTCCTAACCATAAGATCTGGAAGACGTAGAAGAACATCAGAATCCAGTTGTGAGGGAACACGAGAAACAGACACAACAGTTGTGGGGACTATCCCGTGAGCACAGCAGGGGAGGACCACAACACACAAGCGCTAGAAGGTAGGCACAGATTTCCACCTGCAAAGGGAACTCTGGAGGTGCCATCGGACCGGTCAGGCTTGCGCAGCCCGGTTAACCGTATTCCGGATTGAGGACCCTGAAGCCTTCAGTAAAGAGGTAAAGAGACTGCAACCTGGTGTCCTCGTTATTTACTGCACCGCACTACCACCACCATCCACACCTATTATTGGGCGCCCCTCAGCAGGGTCACGGACCGGGCCTAGCCACCGTGACAACCCCAGAGCAGAGACTCAGAGGCCCGGTACCGGGTACTCCTCGGCCCTGCGGCAGTGGGGGCGTTACAGGTGGACATATGGAGGGTTCTCCACCCTGACACTAGGGACTATAGCTTTTTCTCACAAATACACAACACATATAGCAGAATAGATTATTTCTTTATCTCACATAACTTATTAGATCTACCAGTGGAGGCCGAGGTGGGTTAGATACTGTGGTCAGATCATGCCCCAATATATTTTTCAATTTTGTTACATCCAAGTGCAAAATCGGGCTTCTCATGGCGTCTAAATGAGAATTTACTTCAAGACATATTATGTAAGTCCGAAGTAGAAAAAACGATTTCCAATTTTATAACAGACCACGGTGGGGACTCCACATCTCCTCCTATAAGATGGGAAGCCCTAAAAAGTGTAATAAGGTGTGTACTTATTTCGCACGGTGCACGTTTGAAAAAAAAAGAGAGAATTGCAGAAATAACTAAACTATCAGATCAAATTCATAAACTAGAAACACAGCATAATCGAGACCTTAATGCTGGTACATTCGCACTTCTTTCTACAGCAAGGCAACAGTTGCCCGCCATACTAGATCAAAAGTCACGATGCCTTAGAAATAAAAGTGGCACGTTTTTGGCCAGAACCATTAACCCACGTAATCCAAACACATTTATTCCTTTCATTAAAAATAAGGGAGGAAGGAAGGTACATAACACTAGGGACATCCTTTTGGGCTTTAGCGACTATTATAAAGCTTTGTACAACATAGGTGGACATTACAGGGACATGTCAACACCTTCACTCCATAGCAAAATCAATGCATATTTACAACAGAATAACATACCGTACCTCACCAGCAGGTAAGTTGTTGGATCTAGAAAGGGATTTTACGTTAGAGGAGGTGCCTGAAACCATTAAGGATCTAAAACGGGAGAAAAGTCCTGGCCCGGGTGGGTACTCAGCTGGTTTTTATAAATTGTTCTCTACATCGCTGAGCCCAATTTTCCTTATGGTATGCAACTTTGTCTCTTCAGGGGGTTCGTTTCCTCCTCAGGCTCTAACCGCTCACACTACAGTGCTACCAAAACCTGGCAAGGACCTCTCTTTGTGTAATAATTATCGCCCAATATTTTTGATAAATCTAGATATTAAAATATATGCAAAAATGATTGCAAACAGATTGGGTCCCCTTCTCCCAGGCCTAATAAATCAAGACCAGGTTGGTTTTGTCCCAGGGAGCAGGGCCGGCTCCAGGTTTTTGAGGGCCCCGGGCGAAAGAGTCTCAGTGGGCCCCCTCTTTAACACATACCACGATTCATGATCGCATATAAACACAGCCATGTAATATATAACACTGCCCACGTAGTATATAACACTGCCCACGTAGTATATAACACAGCCCACGTAGTATATAACACAGCCCACGTAGTATATAACACAGCCCACGTAGTATATAGCAGCCCAGCCCACGTAGTATATAGCAGCCCAGCACACGTAGTATATAGCAGCCCAGCACACGTAGTATATAGCAGCCCAGCATACGTAGTATATAGCAGCCCAGCACACGTAGTATATAGCAGCCCAGCACACGTAGTATATAGCAGCCCAGCACACGTAGTATATAGCAGCCCAGCACACGTAGTATATAGCAGCGCAGCCCACGTAGTATATAGCAGCCCAGCCCACGTAGTATATAGCAGCCCAGCACACGTAGTATATAGCAGCGCAGCCCATGTAGTATATAGCAGCCCAGCACACGTAGTATATAGCAGCGCAGCACACGTAGTATATAGCAGCCCAGCCCACGTAGTATATAGCAGCCCAGCACACGTAGTATATAGCAGCCCAGCACACGTAGTATATAGCAGCCCAGCACACGTAGTATATAGCAGCCCAGCACACGTAGTATATAGCAGCGCAGCCCATGTAGTATATAGCAGCGCAGCCCATGTAGTATATAGCAGCGCAGCCCACGTAGTATATAGCAGCCCAGCACACGTAGTATATAGCAGCCCAGCACACGTAGTATATAGCAGCCCAGCACACGTAGTATATAGCAGCGCAGCCCACGTAGTATATAGCAGCCCAGCACACGTAGTATATAGCAGCCCAGCACACGTAGTATATAGCAGCCCAGCACACGTAGTATATAGCAGCCCAGCACACGTAGTATATAGCAGCCCAGCACACGTAGTATATAGCAGCGCAGCCCATGTAGTATATAGCAGCCCAGCACACGTAGTATATAGCAGCGCAGCCCACGTAGTATATAGTAGCCCAGCACACGTAGTATATAGCAGCCCAGCACACGTAGTATATAGCAGCCCAGCACACGTAGTATATAGCAGCCCAGCCCACGTAGTATATAGCAGCCCAGCCCACGTAGTATATAGCAGCCCAGCACACGTAGTATATAGCAGCCCAGCACACGTAGTATATAGCAGCCCAGCACACGTAGTATATAGCAGCCCAGCACACGTAGTATATAGCAGCCCAGCACACGTAGTATATAGCAGCCCAGCACACGTAGTATATAGCAGCGCAGCCCATGTAGTATATAGCAGCCCAGCACACGTAGTATATAGCAGCCCAGCACACGTAGTATATAGCAGCCCAGCACACGTAGTATATAGCAGCCCAGCACACGTAGTATATAGCAGCGCAGCCCATGTAGTATATAGCAGCCCAGCCCACGAAGTATATAGCAGCCCAGCACACGTAGTATATAGCAGCCCAGCACACGTAGTATATAGCAGCCCAGCACACGTAGTATATAGCAGCCCAGCACACGTAGTATATAGCAGCCCAGCCCACGTAGTATATAGCAGCCCAGCACACGTAGTATATAGCAGCCCAGCACACGTAGTATATAGCAGCCCAGCACACGTAGTATATAGCAGCGCAGCCCATGTAGTATATAGCAGCCCAGCACACGTAGTATATAGCAGCGCAGCCCACGTAGTATATAGCAGCCCAGCACACGTAGTATATAGCAGCCCAGCACACGTAGTATATAGCAGCCCAGCACACGTAGTATATAGCAGCCCAGCACACGTAGTATATAGCAGCGCAGCCCATGTAGTATATAGCAGCCCAGCACACGTAGTATATAGCAGCGCAGCCCACGTAGTATATAGTAGCCCAGCACACGTAGTATATAGCAGCCCAGCACACGTAGTATATAGCAGCCCAGCACACGTAGTATATAGCAGCCCAGCCCACGTAGTATATAGCAGCCCAGCACACGTAGTATATAGCAGCCCAGCACACGTAGTATATAGCAGCCCAGCACACGTAGTATATAGCAGCCCAGCACACGTAGTATATAGCAGCCCAGCACACGTAGTATATAGCAGCCCAGCACACGTAGTATATAGCAGCCCAGCACACGTAGTATATAGCAGCGCAGCCCATGTAGTATATAGCAGCCCAGCACACGTAGTATATAGCAGCCCAGCACACGTAGTATATAGCAGCCCAGCACACGTAGTATATAGCAGCGCAGCCCATGTAGTATATAGCAGCCCAGCCCACGAAGTATATAGCAGCCCAGCACACGTAGTATATAGCA